>NW_026290962.1:282500-335000 GCF_023373465.1 Oncorhynchus keta | reverse complement strand
ACAGTTCAGTTTTAGATGGATTGTCGACCATCTAAATCATTTCAAATAGAATCAAAAACCAATATACCGCGACAACTAAAGGGTTAAGACTAAAGTGAACTGAATTGTAAGAAGTTGGTTTCCAGGGGAACTATTCTTACTGTTCCAGCTGAGTTGGACCAAACCACCATCCTCCCAGGGAAGGGGGAAGTCAAAACAGACTCTCTTAAATATATTTTAAATATCCTACGCTAAAGCAAGTCACACAATGTTCTTATTTACTAGGAACATGGATAACATATATTGTATTTTACCATATTCCTTTAATATAAAGAAAACTGTTTAATTATTTTTAATGTGTATGTCTCTCCCCCGCGGTAGAGCGGTGCTCACGGCCCTGCCAAGTCAGTTTGAAAGACCAGACAAAGGCAGGCAGGAAGCCCTTCGGCTTGGCAATGCGTGCGAGCGGAGAGAGCGCAAATGCAAACTGAAACCCCACTCCTTTTCTGATAACGGAGAGGAAGAGAGACAGAGAGAAGAAGCAGACTGGAATTCCAACCCTCCTTGTATTTATGATAGTTTAAAGGTCTCTTTTGAAAATGTATGACCGTTTGGATCCTCGGCGCGAGCCTAGACGTGTTTCTAAAGGCATCATAGGTTGCATCGTCTGACCGAGGAGGGCTCGGGCGCTTTCCGTTCCTATCCTTCGCTTCCCCCCTCTTGGTGAGGGGCTATATTGGAACAAGGTTTTGGGGCTTTTGCATTTGAATTCTACTGCGCAACCAGACGGATCACGTGGGATGTGGAGTTGATCGATTTGCGCCGTTAAATGTGAAAAGAGGAACGGGGAAAAGGTCTGTTAAAAAGCATATCCGCTTTCTTCCGGATTACAGGGGACTCTACTTTTACGGAGGGAAATACGTCGGTGGGCTCGCGGACCCGGAGTGATTTTTATGCCTGTTTAAAATGGAGACGCACATATCGTGCCTCTTTCCGGAAATTTTAGCCATGATTTTCAGCTACTTGGATGTAAGGGACAAAGGCAGGGTGGCCCAAGTGTGTGCTGCTTGGAGGGACGCTTCCTACCACAAGTCGGTGTGGAGGGGGGTGGAAGCCAAGCTGCATCTGCGGCGGGCCAATCCTTCTCTCTTCCCCAGCCTACAGGCCCGCGGAATCCGGAGAGTACAGATTCTCAGCCTGCGGCGGAGCCTCAGCTACGTGATCCAGGGGATGCCAAACATCGAGAGCCTGAACCTGAGTGGCTGCTATAACTTAACGGATAACGGCCTGGGGCACGCGTTTGTCCAGGAGATCCCTTCCCTTCGGGTTCTAAACCTTAGTCTGTGTAAGCAGATCACGGACTCCAGCCTGGGCCGGATCGCCCAGTATCTGAAGAACCTGGAGGTTCTGGAACTGGGCGGGTGTAGTAACATCACCAACACGGGGCTGTTGCTCATAGCGTGGGGTTTACACCGGCTCAAGAGCCTCAATCTCCGCAGCTGCCGGCATGTGTCTGACGTGGGCATCGGGCACCTGGCGGGCATGACCCGCAGCGCAGCGGAGGGCTGTCTCAACCTGGAATACCTGACGCTGCAGGACTGTCAGAAACTTACGGATCTGTCCCTCAAGCACATCTCGAAGGGACTGGCTAAGCTCAAAGTTCTTAACCTGAGTTTCTGTGGCGGGATCTCTGACGCAGGTATGATCCACCTCTCCCACATGACCAGCCTCTGGAGCCTTAACCTGCGCTCGTGCGACAACATCAGTGACACGGGCATCATGCACCTGGCCATGGGCACGCTGCGGCTCTCCGGGCTAGACATGTCCTTCTGTGACAAGATAGGGGACCAGAGTCTGGCTTACATCGCCCAGGGCCTGTACCAGCTGAAATCCCTGTCCCTGTGCTCGTGCCACATTAGTGACGATGGCATCAACAGGATGGTGCGCCAGATGCATGAGCTGAGAACCCTGAACATTGGACAGTGTGTGCGGATTACAGACAAAGGACTGGAGCTCATTGCCGACCACTTGACTCAGTTGACGGGGATCGATCTGTATGGATGTACTAAAATCACGAAACGGGGACTGGAAAGGATAACGCAGCTCCCATGCCTTAAAGTTTTGAATCTGGGACTTTGGCAGATGACAGAGAGTGAAAAAGTGAGGTGAAACTAACTTGGCGAGGATTAGTTGGGGAGAGGGACACACACAGAGAGGAGAAGGGGTAACGGAGCAGGAGACCAGTGGGCGGGGAAATGTTCCTTCTAAAATATATATATATATCCTCTGCTCTCAATCTCGTCGTAGTTGGATATTTTCTCATTCAATGTAACTTAATGCTACAAAACTGTGATTAAAAATGTTGCGCAATTTTAGGCCAAATGAAAACAAGATTAATCATCATCAAATGCATGTTTTCATTATTAACAACACAATATCCCGCCCCCGCATTATGAAGACAAACTACTTTTTATTATTCCTAAAGAGTCGCAATATTTAACTTCAAACTCTCCAACTATCGCGCCTAATACATTTGGCTACCTCGTTTATCAATGTGTTGTAATAAATCCGTGTATTCTTAAAAGAAAGAGAGGAGATAAATTGTGCCTATAGACAGTAGTAGTCCCCTCCCCCAACGCGTCTCGCGCTTGGAGAATCCGAGCAGCAAAAAGAAACGCTCTCTAACTACCTTTGTGTTAATTTGCCCAGAAACGCTTTACAATGAAGAAGAGAAACGAACAGATTTTCGTTTAAAAGGACTGTTCACACTCAGACAAAAATAGCGACATTATGCAAATTAAAACGGACTGGTCTGTATCCAAAATAATTTTATTTTTGTTTTGTTTACTTTTTAGCCCAACTTAAAGGCCTTGTAGCCTTGGATTCAAGCTTTGAATAATGGGACCCTTCCTTCCCTATATTATTTTGGTGTGTTTATGCTTATGGAAGCAGATATTGGCGAATTATTGCTGTTATTCAGAGCGTTGTACTTCAAATTGAAGTGATTTCTATAATAGAAATGCTGCCCCTTTTTCTCAATCAGGTGTTTTCCAACTAATCCTCCATATCCTCTAGAATATGGGTTGCTACATTTTAAACACAATCATACACACTAGTCCACAATAACAACAGAAGAGACACTCCTTTGGAATAGAATCTAAATACACGCTTTAGAATTAAGAAGCAATCGATCCTTATTTTCTCGGCTTCCAAGTGAATGCGTGTCAGGCCTACATGGAACCTATGGGATCATAACATGACGTTATGAGCGAACTGAACTGCAACATGTATTGAGTCCTGCTGAGAGACTACTGTGTTTTAATGTACTGTATATGTGTTTGTAAAAAAAAACAGAATCCAAAATGAAATTGTTTTATATTCTTACAGTAAACATTAAAGTTGATATTTATATAATAAATGAAAAGGTCATGTGGACTCGTTTTGTACGGGGATTGTATTGTAGACTCAACCTACTACTTATTGTTTATTTGTGATAATCCTTGTTATAAGACCATGCACTCCTGCTTTGATCTAAAACGTGTCCATTTCTAAGAGAAACCGCTGTTTATGTCCGTAGATCCCCGGTAGGTATTTAAAACACCAACAAAAAAAGACTAGATTTGTCCACTTATTATTATGAATCGTTCTGATCACAACCATAAATCTTACGAATTTGATTGTTCGGTTTCGAGAAGCAGTTATAATGTTGATATGCCGGCTTGGATTGTTAAATTATTTACGAGCAGATTCAAAATGGATGCTTCCCTTGATTTAGCTTGTTCTAATTATCAGTCTGACGTATTGTGTTGATAGGTTTGAGCTGCTTGCCTCTCAAAGGGCTGTCACTAACGTGACTCGAAATCTGGGGATATTAAACGCCTCACGCCCATCGACATATTAGCATTTTATTGTGCCTGTTTTTCTGTGACATTCTAGGCTACAGCCTAGGTTTTGTCTGTTCAAATGTTGCTAACATTTGGTTCTATGTTATAATTTGCGCTATTTACTTTCTGTTTCTTTAGCCAAATGCGTGTTTAGAATAAGAGTGGGATACCGGTAGTTGCTTTTGTTTCCCGAAGTTAAAAAGGCACGTTGGGATTTTTCTCTAGCTTGCTCAGTCACGCATACCAGATCTGAGAGACTGCCTTGGTCCCACGGGACGTCTTCTCTCCTCCCACCCCCTCCCTTCTCCTCACCCACCAAAACTCAGCCGACACCCCTCCCCTCCTGTCTCACAGACACTTTTTAACATTCCACACCATCATTCAAAGCTATAAGCGTTCTTCTTCTTTCCCGTCTCTGTCCGTTCTGGACCAGAGAGAGTGAAAGAGGGAAAGAGAGAATTCACTGCGTGCTGTTTTAAACTCGTCTTGGTCTTGTGCAATAACCACATAACAGTGAGATAACCCCCCATTATATAGATAAACAGGGTACTGTATTTTAGAACATCTTATCTCATATTTGTTTAGCAAAATAATCATTTAAAAAATGTCCTTAAATACAGGGTTCTTCTTTTAATGTTGAAGTTATGTTCTGGTAGTCTGCCTTGACTGAAAGACTACAGTTGTCAGTTAATTATCTTGGAGATCCCTATTTGATAAGATATCCCCTTGAGTTGATTGTACTTCAATGAAAATGGCTCCTGCTTGCTATTCTTTTCAGTCAAATTTAGTTTGTACTTCAGTTGAAATAAGTCCCGCTGTGGTATTTAGATCTATGTTTGTATTTTAGTTCAAAATGGCTGTTGATATACTTTTCAGATGAATTCAGTTTGTAGTTGAAATGGCTATTGTAATACTTTTCATTCAATTTAATTGGTAGGCCAACTTCAGTTAAAATAGTCCCTGCTACGGTTCAATGTAATTGATTTTGATACTGTAGTTAGTTTGTAGCCAAGTTGTTTCAAACAGTTATTTTTGCTGAGTTGAGCTGTCAACGTTCACAGTATTACTTTAAAGCCTTACTTCGCTTTGAGAGGGAGAACCACAGCCCTTTTACTGCTAACATTAAGGGGAACTGGCTCTCCTCAATAAAGCAAGAGGGACATCTGCAATAATGCTAGCCAAGGCTCACCACCTCTCTCCATCTCCTCTCTTTACCTTTCTCCACCTCTTCTGTTCACCCCTCTTCCCCTCCTCTCTCCATCTCCCTTATCCACCTCCTCTCTTTACCCCTCTCCACCTCCATTCACCACATCCTCTCTCCCCACCTCCTCTCTCCTCTTTACCCCTCTCCACCTCCATTCTCCACCTCCTCTCTCCACCTCTCCACCTCCTCTCTCTCCCTCTCTCCACCTCCTCTCTCCTCTTCTCTCCTCTCTCCACCTCCTCTCTCCTCTTTACCTCTCTCCACCTCCTCTCTCCTCTTTCCTCTCTCCACCTCCTCTCTCCTCTCTCCACCTCCTCTCTCCTCTCCTACCTCTCTCCACCTCCTCTCTCTCCCCCCTCTCCTCCCCTCCTCTCTCCACCCTCTCCTCACCTCCACCTCCTCTCTCCTCTCCACCTCACCTCCTCTCTCCTCCTCTCCTCCCTAAGTCTCCACCTCCTCCTCTCCTCTCTCCACCTCCTCTCCTCCTCCTCTCCACATCCTCTCCTCCCTAAGTCTCCACCTCTCTCCACCTCCTCTCTCCTCTCCTCCCCCTAAGTCTCCACACCTCTCTACCTCCTCTCCACCTCTCTCCACCTCCTCTCTCCTCCCAAGTCTCCACCTCCTCTCCACCCCTCTCCTCTCTCCACCTCTCTCCTCTCCTCCTCTCTCTCTCCACCTCCTCTCTCTCCCTCTCTCCTCCTCCACCTCCTCCTCTCTCCACCTCCTCTCCTCCCTCCAGTCTCCACCTCCTCTCTCTCTCCTCTCTCCACCTCCTCCTCTCTCACCTCCTCTCTCCTCTCCACCTCCTTCTCCTCCTCTCTCACCTCCTCTCCACCTCTCTCCATCTCCTCCTCCTCCCTAAGTCTCCACCCTCTCTCCTCCCTAAGTCTCCACCTCCTCTCTCCTCCCTAACCCTCCTCTCTCCACCTCCTCTCTCCACCTCTGCTTTACAACGCCTGCAGTTTAAAGGTGTTGCTGACTTACTGTAGAAACGCTTTGATGTTTTCAGTGGCCTTCGGGGGCTGGGTGTGTGTGTGTGTGTGTGTGTGTGTGTGTGTGTGTGTGTGTGTGTGTGTGTGTGTGTGTGTGTGTGTGTGTGTGTGTGTGTGTGTGTGTGTGTGTGTGTGTGAAGCCTATAGGGGGTTTGAGTGTGGCAGGACTTTTATCAGAGCTACAGGAGCTGAAAAAAATCCTGGCCTCCGGAAAAAGCATTTGGCGTGGCTGCCGTTTGATTGCAGGCTGGGGCCCGAAAGACCAAAAGATCTGGCTGGAGGTGTGTTGTAACTGTGTGTGCGTTCCAAATTACACCCTTTCCCCTCTATAGTGCACTGCTTTAGACCAGGCCCCATAGGGCACTACACAGGGAATAGGGGGCTATTTGTGAAGCAAACTGTACCACTGAAATGTATATTATTTGTGAAGAGGGAAGTTAGCGAAAAGAGGGTTGAGATTCTTATAGAATATACTGTTGAGACGAGAGGTGTGTGTGGACAGTAGTTCGAGAGAGAGAAGTAACTTACTGTATAGGCCTGGGTTAGGCTAGCAGGAGTAGAAGTAGGGAGTGGAGGAGGGAGGAGGAAAGGTGACGCTGCCTCTCCCTAATGTCTGATCCCTGGAAAAAGAAAAGCAGAGGAATTTGTGAGTCACTATTTGACTTTGGACTGCTAAAAGTGAGTGTGGTGTGTTACAATCCAGGCTGAGGAGAGAAGAGACAGTTAGGCAGGTTGTCTACTGCACCTCACTATAGAAACCTGCTGTCTACCGCACCTCACTATAGAAACCTGCTGTCTACTGCACCTCACTATAGAAACCTGTTGTCTACTGCACCTCACTATAGAAACCTGCTGTCTACCGCACCTCACTATAGAAACCTGCTGTCTACTGCACCTCACTATAGAAACCTGCTGTCTACTGCACCTCACTATAGAAACCTGCTGTCTACTGCACCTCACTATAGAAACCTGTTGTCTACTGCACCTCACTATAGAAACCTGCTGTCTACTGCACCTCACTATAGAAACCTGTTGTCTACCGCACCTCACTATAGAAACCTGCTGTCTATAGAAACTGCTACTGCCTCACTATAGAAACCTGCTGTCTACTGCACCTCACTATAGAAACCTGCTGTCTACTGCACCTCACTATAGAAACCTGCTGTCTACTGCACCTCACTATAGAAACCTGCTGTCTACTGCACCTCACTATAGAAACCTGCTGTCTACTGCACCTCACTATAGAAACCTGTTGTCTACTGCACCTCACTATAGAAACCTGCTGTCTACTGCACCTCACTATAGAAACCTGCTGTCTACTGCACCTCACTATAGAAACCTGCTGTCTACTGCACCTCACTATAGAAACCTGCTGTCTACTGCACCTCACTATAGAAACCTGCTGTCTACTGCACCTCACTATAGAAACCTGCTGTCTACTGCACCTCACTATAGAAACCTGCTGTCTACTGCACCTCACTATAGAAACCTGCTGTCTACTGCACCTCACTATAGAAACCTGCTGTCTACTGCCTCACTATAGAAACCTGCTGTCTACTGCACCTCACTATAGAAACCTGCTGTCTACTGCACCTCACTATAGAAACCTGCTGTCTACTGCACCTCACTATAGAAACCTGCTGTCTACTGCACCTCACTATAGAAACCTGCTGTCTACTGCACCTCACTATAGAAACCTGCTGTCTACTGCACCTCACTATAGAAACCTGCTGTCTACTGCACCTCACTATAGAAACCTGCTGTCTACTGCACCTCACTATAGAAACCTGCTGTCTACTGCACCTCACTATAGAAACCTGTCTGCACCTCACTATAGAAACCTGCACTGCACCTCACTATAGAAACCTGCTGTCTACTGCACCTCACTATAGAAACCTGCTGTCTACTGCACCTCACTATAGAAACCTGCTGTCTACTGCACCTCACTATAGAAACCTGCTGTCTACTGCACCTCACTATAGAAACCTGCTGTCTACTGCACCTCACTATAGAAACCTGCTGTCTACTGCACCTCACTATAGAAACCTGCTGTCTACTGCACCTCACTATAGAAACCTGCTGTCTACTGCACCTCACTATAGAAACCTGCTGTCTACTGCACCTCACTATAGAAACCTGCTGTCTACTGCACCTCACTATAGAAACCTGCTGTCTACTGCACCTCACTATAGAAACCTGCTGTCTACTGCACCTCACTATAGAAACCTGCTGTCTACTGCACCTCACTATAGAAACCTGCTCACTATAGAAACCTCTACTATAGAAACTGCTGTCTACTGCACCTCACTATAGAAACCTGCTGTCTACTGCACCTCACTATAGAAACCTGCTGTCTACTGCACCTCACTATAGAAACCTGCTGTCTACTGCACCTCACTATAGAAACCTGCTGTCTACTGCACCTCACTATAGAAACCTGCTGTCTACTGCACCTCACTATAGAAACCTGCTGTCTACTGCACCTCACTATAGAAACCTGCTGTCTACTGCACCTCACTATAGAAACCTGCTGTCTACTGCACCTCACTATAGAAACCTGCTGTCTACTGTCACTATAGAAACTGCACCTCACTATAGAAACCTGCTGTCTACTGCACCTCACTATAGAAACCTGCTGTCTACTGCACCTCACTATAGAAACCTGTTGTCTACTGCACCTCACTATAGAAACCTGCTGTCTACTGCACCTCACTATAGAAACCTGCTGTCTACTGCACCTCACTATAGAAACCTGCTGTCTACTGCACCTCACTATAGAAACCTGCTGTCTACTGCACCTCACTATAGAAACCTGTCTGTCTACTGCACTGCACCTCACTATAGAAACCTGCTGTCTACTGCACCTCACTATAGAAACCTGCTGTCTACTGCACCTCACTATAGAAACCTGTTGTCTGCACCTCACTATAGAAACCTGTTGTCTACTGCACCTCACTATAGAAACCTGCTGTCTACTGCACCTCACTATAGAAACCTGCTGTCTACTGCACCTCACTATAGAAACCTGCTGTCTACTGCACTCACTATAGAAACCTGCTGTCTACTGCACCTCACTATAGAAACCTGCTGTCTACTGCACCTCACTATAGAAACCTGCTGTCTACTGCACCTCACTATAGAAACCTGCTGTCTACTGCACCTCACTATAGAAACCTGTCTACTGCCTCACTGTCTACTGCACCTCACTATAGAAACCTGCTGTCTACTGCACCTCACTATAGAAACCTGTTGTCTACTGCACCTCACTATAGAAACCTGCTGTCTACTGCACCTCACTATAGAAACCTGCTGTCTACTGCACCTCTACCTGTGCACTGCACCTCACTATAGAAACCTGTTGTCTACTGCACCTCACTATAGAAACCTGCTGTCTACTGCACCTCACTATAGAAACCTGCTGTCTACTGCACCTCACTATAGAAACCTGCTGTCTACTGCACCTCACTATAGAAACCTGCTGTCTACTGCACCTCACTATAGAAACCTGCTGTCTACTGCACCTCACTATAGAAACCTGCTGTCTACTGCACCTCACTATAGAAACCTGCTGTCTACTGCACCTCACTATAGAAACCTGTTGTCTACTGCACCTCACTATAGAAACCTGCTGTCTACTGCACCTCACTATAGAAACCTGCTGTCTACTGCACCTCACTATAGAAACCTGCTGTCTACTGCACCTCACTATAGAAACCTGCTGTCTACTGCACCTCACTATAGAAACCTGCTGTCTACTGCACCTCACTATAGAAACCTGCTGTCTACTGCACCTCACTATAGAAACCTGTTGTCTACTGCACCTCACTATAGAAACCTGCTGTCTACTGCACCTCACTATAGAAACCTGTTGTCTACTGCACCTCACTATAGAAACCTGTTGTCACTATAGAAACCTGCTGTCTACTGCACTGCTACTGCACCTCACTATAGAAACCTGTTGTCTACTGCACCTCACTATAGAAACCTGCTGTCTACTGCACCTCACTATAGAAACCTGCTGTCTACTGCACCTCACTATAGAAACCTGCTGTCTACTGCACCTCACTATAGAAACCTGCTGTCTACTGCACCTCACTATAGAAACCTGCTGTCTACTGCACCTCACTATAGAAACCTGTTGTCTACTGCACCTCACTATAGAAACCTGCTGTCTACTGCACCTCACTATAGAAACCTGCTGTCTACTGCACCTCACTATAGAAACCTGCTGTCTACTGCACCTCACTATAGAAACCTGTTGTCTACTGCACCTCACTATAGAAACCTGTTGTCTACTGCACTCACTATAGAAACCTGTCTGTCTACCTGCACCTCACTATAGAAACCTGCTGTCTACTGCACCTCACTATAGAAACCTGCTGTCTACTGCACCTCACTATAGAAACCTGCTGTCTACTGCACCTCACTATAGAAACCTGTTGTCTACTGCACCTCACTATAGAAACCTGCTGTCTACTGCACCTCACTATAGAAACCTGCTGTCTACTGCACCTCACTATAGAAACCTGCTGTCTACTGCACCTCACTATAGAAACCTGTTGTCTACTGCACCTCACTATAGAAACCTGCTGTCTACTGCACCTCACTATAGAAACCTGCTGTCTACTGCACCTCACTATAGAAACCTGCTGTCTACTGCACCTCACTATAGAAACCTGCTGTCTACTGCACCTCACTATAGAAACCTGCTGTCTACTGCACCTCACTATAGAAACCTGCTGTCTACTGCACCTCACTATAGAAACCTGCTGTCTACTGCACCTCACTATAGAAACCTGCTGTCTACTGCACCTCACTATAGAAACCTGCTGTCTACTGCACCTCACTATAGAAACCTGCTGTCTACTGCACCTCACTATAGAAACCTGTTGTCTGCACCTCTGAAACCTCTACTACTGAAACCTCACTATAGAAACCTGCTGTCTACTGCACCTCACTATAGAAACCTGCTGTCTACTGCACCTCACTATAGAAACCTGCTGTCTACTGCACCTCACTATAGAAACCTGTTGTCTGTCTACCTGCACTGCTCACTATAGAAACCTGCTGTCTACTGCACCTCACTATAGAAACCTGCTGTCTACTGCACCTCACTATAGAAACCTGTTGTCTACTGCACCTCACTATAGAAACCTGCTGTCTACTGCACCTCACTATAGAAACCTGCTGTCTACTGCACCTCACTATAGAAACCTGCTGTCTACTGCACCTCACTATAGAAACCTGCTGTCTACTGCACCTCACTATAGAAACCTGTTGTCTACTGCACCTCACTATAGAAACCTGTTGTCTACTGCACCTCACTATAGAAACCTGCTGTCTACTGCACCTCACTATAGAAACCTGCTGTCTACTGCACCTCACTATAGAAACCTGCTGTCTACTGCACCTCACTATAGAAACCTGTTGTCTACTGCACCTCACTATAGAAACCTGTTGTCTACTGCACCTCACTATAGAAACCTGCTGTCTACTGCACCTCACTATAGAAACCTGTCACTATAGAAACCTGCTGTCTACTGCACCTCACTATAGAAACCTGCTGTCTACTGCACCTCACTGCACCTCAGAAACCTGCTGTCTACTGCACCTCACTATAGAAACCTGCTGTCTACTGCACCTCACTATAGAAACCTGCTGTCTACTGCACCTCACTATAGAAACCTGTTGTCTACTGCACCTCACTATAGAAACCTGTTGTCTACTGCACCTCACTATAGAAACCTGCTGTCTACTGCACCTCACTATAGAAACCTGCTGTCTACTGCACCTCACTATAGAAACCTGCTGTCTACTGCACCTCACTATAGAAACCTGTTGTCTACTGCACCTCACTATAGAAACCTGCTGTCTACTGCACCTCACTATAGAAACCTGTTGTCTACTGCACCTCACTATAGAAACCTGCTGTCTACTGCACCACCTCACTATAGAAACCTGTTGTCTACTGCACCTCACTATAGAAACCTGCTGTCTACTGCACCTCACTATAGAAACCTGCTGTCTACTGCACTCACTATAGAAACCTGCTGTCTACTGCACCTCACTATAGAAACCTGCTGTCTACTGCACCTCACTATAGAAACCTGCTGTCTACTGCACCTCACTATAGAAACCTGCTGTCTACTGCACCTCACTATAGAAACCTGCTGTCTACTGCACCTCACTATAGAAACCTGCTGTCTACTGCACTATAGAAACCTCACTATAGAAACCTGTTGTCTACTGCACTATAGAAACCTCACTATAGAAACCTGCTGTCTACTGCACCTCACTATAGAAACCTGCTGTCTACTGCACCTCACTATAGAAACCTGCTGTCTACTGCACCTCACTATAGAAACCTGCTGTCTACTGCACCTCACTATAGAAACCTGCTGTCTACTGCACCTCACTATAGAAACCTGCTGTCTACTGCACCTCACTATAGAAACCTGTTGTCTACTGCACCTCACTATAGAAACCTGTTGTCTACTGCACCTCACTATAGAAACCTGCTGTCTACTGCACCTCACTATAGAAACCTGCTGTCTACTGCACCTCACTATAGAAACCTGCTGTCTACTGCACCTCACTATAGAAACCTGCTGTCTACTGCACCTCACTATAGAAACCTGCTGTCTACTGCACCTCACTATAGAAACCTGCTGTCTACTGCACCTCACTATAGAAACCTGCTGTCTACTGCACCTCACTATAGAAACCTGCTGTCTACTGCACCTCACTATAGAAACCTGTTGTCTACTGCACCTCACTATAGAAACCTGTTGTCTTCTGCACCTCACTATAGAAACCTGCTGTCTACTGCACCTCACTATAGAAACCTGCTGTCTACTGCACCTCACTATAGAAACCTGCTGTCTTCTGCACCTCACTATAGAAACCTGTTGTCTACTGCACCTCACTATAGAAACCTGCTGTCTACTGCACCTCACTATAGAAACCTGCTGTCTACTGCACTCACTATAGAAACCTGTTGTCTACTGCACCTCACTATAGAAACCTGCTGTCTACTGCACCTCACTATAGAAACCTGCTGTCTACTGCACCTCACTATAGAAACCTGCTGTCTACTGCACCTCACTATAGAAACCTGTTGTCTACTGCACCTCACTATAGAAACCTGTTGTCTACTGCACTCACTATAGAAACCTGCTGTCTACTGCACCTCACTATAGAAACCTGCTGTCTACTGCACCTCACTATAGAAACCTCTGTCTACTGCACCTCACTATAGAAACCTGCTGTCTACTGCACCTCACTATAGAAACCTGCTGTCTACTGCACCTCACTATAGAAACCTGTTGTCTACTGCACCTCACTATAGAAACCTGCTGTCTACTGCACCTCACTATAGAAACCTGCTGTCTACTGCACCTCACTATAGAAACCTGTTGTCTACTGCACCTCACTATAGAAACCTGTTGTCTACTGCACCTCACTATAGAAACCTGCTGTCTACTGCACCTCACTATAGAAACCTGCTGTCTACTGCACCTCACTATAGAAACCTGCTGTCTACTGCACCTCACTATAGAAACCTGCTGTCTACTGCACTCACTATAGAAACCTGCTGTCTACTGCACCTCACTATAGAAACCTGCTGTCTACTGCACCTCACTATAGAAACCTGCTGTCTACTGCACCTCACTATAGAAACCTGTTGTCTACTGCACCTCACTATAGAAACCTGCTGTCTACTGCACCTCACTATAGAAACCTGTTGTCTACTGCACCTCACTATAGAAACCTGTTGTCTACTGCACCTCACTATAGAAACCTGTTGTCTACTGCACCTCACTATAGAAACCTGCTGTCTACTGCACCTCACTATAGAAACCTGCTGTCTACTGCACCTCACTATAGAAACCTGCTGTCTACTGCACCTCACTATAGAAACCTGCTGTCTACTGCACCTCACTATAGAAACCTGTTGTCTACTGCACCTCACTATAGAAACCTGTTGTCTACTGCACCTCACTATAGAAACCTGCTGTCTACTGCACCTCACTATAGAAACCTGTTGTCTACTGCACCTCACTATAGAAACCTGCTGTCTACTGCACCTCACTATAGAAACCTGTTGTCTACTGCACCTCACTATAGAAACCTGCTGTCTACTGCACCTCACTATAGAAACCTGCTGTCTACTGCACCTCACTATAGAAACCTGTTGTCTACTGCACTCACTATAGAAACCTGCTGTCTACTGCACCTCACTATAGAAACCTGCTGTCTACTGCACCTCACTATAGAAACCTGTTGTCTACTGCACCTCACTATAGAAACCTGTTGTCTACTGCACCTCACTATAGAAACCTGCTGTCTACTGCACCTCACTATAGAAACCTGCTGTCTACTGCACCTCACTATAGAAACCTGCTGTCTACTGCACCTCACTATAGAAACCTGTTGTCTACTGCACCTCACTATAGAAACCTGAAACCTGTCTACTGCACCTCACTATAGAAACCTGCTGTCTACAGCACCTCACTATAGAAACCTGCTGTCTACTGCACCTCACTATAGAAACCTGCTGTCTACTGCACCTCACTATAGAAACCTGCTGTCTACTGCACCTCACTATAGAAACCTGTTGTCTACTGCACCTCACTATAGAAACCTGCTGTCTACTGCACCTCACTATAGAAACCTGCTGTCTACTGCACCTCACTATAGAAACCTGCTGTCTACTGCACCTCACTATAGAAACCTGCTGTCTACCGCACCTCACTATAGAAACCTGCTGTCTACTGCACCTCACTATAGAAACCTGCTGTCTACCGCACCTCACTATAGAAACCTGCTGTCTACTGCACCTCACTATAGAAACCTGCTGTCTACAGCACCTCACTATAGAAACCTGCTGTCTACAGCACCTCACTATAGAAACCTGCTGTCTACTGCACCTCACTATAGAAACCTGCTGTCTACAGCACCTCACTATAGAAACCTGCTGTCTACAGCACCTCACTATAGAAACCTGTTGTCTACCGCACCTCACTATAGAAACCTGTTGTCTACTGCACCTCACTATAGAAACCTGCTGTCTACTGCACCTCACTATAGAAACCTGCTGTCTACTGCACCTCACTATAGAAACCTGCTGTCTACTGCACCTCACTATAGAAACCTGTTGTCTACTGCACCTCACTATAGAAACCTGTTGTCTACTGCACCTCACTATAGAAACCTGCTGTCTACTGCACCTCACTATAGAAACCTGCTGTCTACTGCACCTCACTATAGAAACCTGCTGTCTACTGCACCTCACTATAGAAACCTGTTGTCTACTGCACCTCACTATAGAAACCTGCTGTCTACTGCACCTCACTATAGAAACCTGTTGTCTACTGCACTTCACTATAGAAACCTGTTGTCTACTGCACCTCACTATAGAAACCTGCTGTCTACTGCACCTCACTATAGAAACCTGCTGTCTACTGCACCTCACTATAGAAACCTGTTGTCTACTGCACCTCACTATAGAAACCTGTTGTCTACTGCACCTCACTATAGAAACCTGCTGTCTACTGCACCTCACTATAGAAACCTGTTGTCTACCGCACCTCACTATAGAAACCTGCTGTCTACCGCACCTCACTATAGAAACCTGCTGTCTACTGCACCTCACTATAGAAACCTGCTGTCTACTGCACCTCACTATAGAAACCTGCTGTCTACTGCACCTCACTATAGAAACCTGCTGTCTACTGCACCTCACTATAGAAACCTGCTGTCTACTGCACCTCACTATAGAAACCTGCTGTCTACTGCACCTCACTATAGAAACCTGCTGTCTACTGCACCTCACTATAGAAACCTGCTGTCTACTGCACCTCACTATAGAAACCTGCTGTCTACTGCACCTCACTATAGAAACCTGCTGTCTACTGCACCTCACTATAGAAACCTGCTGTCTACTGCACCTCACTATAGAAACCTGCTGTCTACTGCACCTCACTATAGAAACCTGCTGTCTACTGCACCTCACTATAGAAACCTGCTGTCTACTGCACCTCACTATAGAAACCTGCTGTCTACTGCACCTCACTATAGAAACCTGCTGTCTACTGCACTCACTATAGAAACCTGCTGTCTACTGCACCTCACTATAGAAACCTGCTGTCTACTGCACCACTATAGAAACCTGCTGTCTACTGCACCTCACTATAGAAACCTGCTGTCTACCGCACCTCACTATAGAAACCTGCTGTCTACCGCACCTCACTATAGAAACCTGCTGTCTACTGCACCTCACTATAGAAACCTGCTGTCTACCGCACCTCACTATAGAAACCTGTTGTCTACTGCACTCACTATAGAAACCTGCTGTCTACTGCACCTCACTATAGAAACCTGCTGTCTACTGCACTCACTATAGAAACCTGCTGTCTACTGCACCTCACTATAGAAACCTGCTGTCTACTGCACTCACTATAGAAACCTGCTGTCTACTGCACCTCACTATAGAAACCTGCTGTCTACTGCACCTCACTATAGAAACCTGCTGTCTACTGCACCTCACTATAGAAACCTGCTGTCTACTGCACCTCACTATAGAAACCTGCTGTCTACTGCACCTCACTATAGAAACCTGCTGTCTACTGCACCTCACTATAGAAACCTGTTGTCTACTGCACCTCACTATAGAAACCTGCTGTCTACTGCACTGCACCTCACTATAGAAACCTGCTGTCTACTGCACCTCACTATAGAAACCTGCTGTCTACTGCACCTCACTATAGAAACCTGTTGTCTACTGCACCTCACTATAGAAACCTGCTGTCTACTGCACCTCACTATAGAAACCTGCTGTCTACTGCACCTCACTATAGAAACCTGCTGTCTACTGCACCTCACTATAGAAACCTGCTGTCTACTGCACCTCACTATAGAAACCTCTACTGCACCTCACTATAGAAACCTGCTGTCACTGCACCTCACTATAGAAACCTGTTGTCTACTGCACTCACTATAGAAACCTGCTGTCTACTGCACCTCACTATAGAAACCTGCTGTCTACTGCACCTCACTATAGAAACCTGCTGTCTACTGCACCTCACTATAGAAACCTGTTGTCTACTGCACCTCACTATAGAAACCTGCTGTCTACTGCACCTCACTATAGAAACCTGCTGTCTACTGCACCTCACTATAGAAACCTGTTGTCTACTGCACCTCACTATAGAAACCTGTTGTCTACTGCACCTCACTATAGAAACCTGCTGTCTACTGCACCTCACTATAGAAACCTGTTGTCTACTGCACCTCACTATAGAAACCTGCTGTCTACTGCACCTCACTATAGAAACCTGCTGTCTACTGCACTCACTATAGAAACCTGCTGTCTACTGCACCTCACTATAGAAACCTGCTGTCTACTGCACCTCACTATAGAAACCTGTTGTCTACTGCACCTCACTATAGAAACCTGCTGTCTACTGCACCTCACTATAGAAACCTGCTGTCTACTGCACCTCACTATAGAAACCTGTTGTCTACTGCACCTCACTATAGAAACCTGTTGTCTACTGCACTCACTATAGAAACCTGTTGTCTACCGCACCTCACTATAGAAACCTGTTGTCTACTGCACCTCACTATAGAAACCTGCTGTCTACTGCACCTCACTATAGAAACCTGCTGTCTACTGCACCTCACTATAGAAACCTGCTGTCTACTGCACCTCACTATAGAAACCTGTTGTCTACTGCACCTCACTATAGAAACCTGCTGTCTACTGCACCTCACTATAGAAACCTGCTGTCTACTGCACCTCACTATAGAAACCTGCTGTCTACTGCACCTCACTATAGAAACCTGCTGTCTACTGCACCTCACTATAGAAACCTGCTGTCTACTGCACCTCACTATAGAAACCTGTTGTCTACTGCTGAAACCTGCTGTCTACTGCACCTCACTATAGAAACCTGCTGTCTACTGCACCTCACTATAGAAACCTGCTGTCTACTGCACCTCACTATAGAAACCTGCTGTCTACTGCACCTCACTATAGAAACCTGCTGTCTACTGCACCTCACTATAGAAACCTGCTGTCTACTGCACCTCACTATAGAAACCTGCTGTCTACTGCACCTCACTATAGAAACCTGCTGTCTACTGCACCTCACTATAGAAACCTGCTGTCTACTGCACCTCACTATAGAAACCTGCTGTCTACTGCACCTCACTATAGAAACCTGCTGTCTACTGCACCTCACTATAGAAACCTGCTGTCTACTGCACCTCACTATAGAAACCTGCTGTCTACTGCACCTCACTATAGAAACCTGTTGTCTACTGCACCTCACTATAGAAACCTGCTGTCTACTGCACCTCACTATAGAAACCTGCTGTCTACTGCACCTCACTATAGAAACCTGCTGTCTACTGCACCTCACTATAGAAACCTGCTGTCTACTGCACCTCACTATAGAAACCTGCTGTCTACTGCACCTCACTATAGAAACCTGCTGTCTACTGCACCTCACTATAGAAACCTGCTGTCTACTGCACCTCACTATAGAAACCTGCTGTCTACTGCACCTCACTATAGAAACCTGCTGTCTACTGCACCTCACTATAGAAACCTGCTGTCTACTGCACCTCACTATAGAAACCTGTGTCTACTGCACCTCACTATAGAAACCTGCTGTCTACTGCACCTCACTATAGAAACCTGCTGTCTACTGCACCTCACTATAGAAACCTGCTGTCTACTGCACCTCACTATAGAAACCTGCTGTCTACTGCACCTCACTATAGAAACCTGCTGTCTACTGCACCTCACTATAGAAACCTGTTGTCTACTGCACCTCACTATAGAAACCTGCTGTCTACTGCACCTCACTATAGAAACCTGCTGTCTACTGCACCTCACTATAGAAACCTGCTGTCTACTGCACCTCACTATAGAAACCTGCTGTCTACTGCACCTCACTATAGAAACCTGCTGTCTACTGCACCTCACTATAGAAACCTGCTGTCTACTGCACCTCACTATAGAAACCTGCTGTCTACTGCACCTCACTATAGAAACCTGCTGTCTACTGCACCTCACTATAGAAACCTGCTGTCTACTGCACCTCACTATAGAAACCTGCTGTCTACTGCACCTCACTATAGAAACCTGCTGTCTACTGCACCTCACTATAGAAACCTGCTGTCTACTGCACCTCACTATAGAAACCTGCTGTCTACTGCACCTCACTATAGAAACCTGCTGTCTACTGCACCTCACTATAGAAACCTGCTGTCTACTGCACCTCACTATAGAAACCTGTTGTCTACTGCACCTCACTATAGAAACCTGCTGTCTACTGCACCTCACTATAGAAACCTGCTGTCTACTGCACCTCACTATAGAAACCTGCTGTCTACTGCACCTCACTATAGAAACCTGCTGTCTACTGCACCTCACTATAGAAACCTGCTGTCTACTGCACCTCACTATAGAAACCTGCTGTCTACTGCACCTCACTATAGAAACCTGCTGTCTACTGCACCTCACTATAGAAACCTGCTGTCTACTGCACCTCACTATAGAAACCTGCTGTCTACTGCACCTCACTATAGAAACCTGTTGTCTACTGCACCTCACTATAGAAACCTGTTGTCTACTGCACCTCACTATAGAAACCTGTTGTCTGTCTACTGCACCTCACCTGAAACCTGCTGTCTACTGCACCTCACTATAGAAACCTGTTGTCTACTGCACCTCACCTATAGAAACCTGCTGTCTACTGCACCTCACTATAGAAACCTGCTGTCTACTGCACCTCACTATAGAAACCTGCTGTCTACTGCACCTCACTATAGAAACTATCTGCCTGTACACTATAGAAACCTGCTGTCTACTGCACCTCACTATAGACACTATACCTGCTGTCTACTGCCTGTACTCACTATAGAAACCTGCTGTCTACTGTACCACCATAAACTTGCACCAGAGATATAGAAAAACCTGCTGCCTGTACCTACTGCACCTCACTATAGAAACCTGCTGTCTACTGCACCAGAGATATAGACACATACTATAGAAACCTGCATGTCTACTGCACTCACTATAGAAACCTGCTGTCTACCAGAGATATAGACACCTGCTCACTATAGAAACCTGCCTGTCTACTGCACCTCACTATAGAAACCTGCTGCCTGTACCAGAGACTATAGACACAACTTGCTGCCTGTACCAGAGATATAGACACATAAACTTGCTGCCTGTACCAGAGATATAGACACATCTGCCTGTACCAGAGATATAGACACATAAACCTGCTGCCTGTACCAGAGATATAGACACATAAAACCTGCTGCCTGTACCAGAGATATAGACACATAAACTTGCTGCCTGTACCAGAGATATAGACAACCTGCCTGTACCAGAGATATAGACACATAAACTTGCTGCCTGTACCAGAGATATAGACTGCATAAACCTGCCTGTACCAGAGATATAGACACACCTGCTGCTCTGTACCAGAGATATAGACACATAAACTTGCTGCCTGTACCAGAGATATAGACACATAAACTTGCTGCCTGTACCAGAGATATAGACACATAAACCTGCTGCCTGTCCAGAGATATAGACTGCACTGCTGCCTGTACCAGAGATATAGACAACCTGCTGCCTGTACCAGAGATATAGACACATAAACCTGCTGCCTGTACCAGAGATATAGACAAAACCTGCTGCCTGTACCAGAGATATAGACACATAAACTCACCAGAGATATAGACAAAACCTGCTGCCTGTACCAGAGATATAGACACATAAACTTGCTGCCTGTACCAGAGATATAAACCTGCCTGTACCAGAGATATAGACTACTGCACCTGTACCAGAGATATAGACACATAAACCTGCTGCCTGTACCAGAGATATAGACACATAAACTGCCTACTATAGACACATAAACTTGCTGCCTGTACCAGAGATATAGAAATAAACCTGCTGCCTGTACCAGAGATATAGACACATAAACCTCTGCCTGTACCAGAGATATAGAAACCTGCTGCCTGTACCAGAGATATAGACACATAAACTCACCAGAGATATAGACACATAAACCTGCTGCCTGTACCAGAGATATAGACACATAAACCTGCTGCCTGTACCAGAGATATAGACAAAACCTGCTGCCTGTACCAGAGATATAGACACATAAACCTGCTGCCTGTACCAGAGATATAGACAATAAACCTGCTGCCTGTACCAGAGATATAGACACATAAACTCACCAGAGATATAGAAACCTGCTGTACCAGAGATATGACACATAAACCTGCTGCCTGTACCAGAGATATAGACACACAAACCTGCCTGTACCAGAGATATAGACACATGCACCTCACTATAGACAATAAACCTGCTGCCTGTACCAGAGATATGACACATAAACCTGCTGCCTGTACTATAGACAACCTGCTGCCTGTCCAGAGATATGACACATAAACCTGCACTATAGACAACCTGCTGCCTGTACCAGAGATATAGACACATAAACCTGCACTATAGACAACCTGCTGCCTGTACCAGAGATATAGACACATAAACCTGCACCAGAGATATAGACAACCTGCTGTACCAGAGATATAGACACATAAACCTGCACCAGAGATATAGACAACCTGCTGCCTGTACCAGAGATATAGACACATAAACCTGCACCAGAGATATAGACACATAAACCTGCTGCCTGTACCAGAGATATAGACACATAAACCTGCTGCCTGTACCAGAGATATAGACACACCTGCTGCCTGTACCAGAGATATAGACACACAACCTGCTGCCTGTACCAGAGATATAGACACAACCTGCTGCCTGTACCAGAGATATAGACACATAAACCTGCTGCCTGTACCAGAGATATATAGAACCTGCTGCCTGTACCAGAGATATAGACAACCTGCTGCCTGTACCAGAGATATAGACACACAAACCTGCTGCCTGTACCAGAGATATAGACACATAAACCTGCTGCCTGTACCAGAGATATAGACACATAACCTGCTGCCTGTACCAGAGATATAGACAACCTGCTGCCTGTACCAGAGATATAGACACACAAACCTGCTGCCTGTACCAGAGATATAGACACACCTGCTGCCTGTACCAGAGATATAGACACACAACTTGCTGCCTGTACCAGAGATATAGACACACAACTTGCTGCCTGTACCAGAGATATAGACACATAAACCTGCTGCCTGTACCAGAGATATAGACACATAAACCTGCTGCCTGTACCAGAGATATAGACACACAACCTGCTGCCTGTACCAGAGATATAGACACACAACCTGCTGCCTGTACCAGAGATATAGACACACAACTTGCTGCCTGTACCAGAGATATAGACACATAAACTTGCTGCCTGTACCAGAGATATAGACACACAACCTGCTGCCTGTACCAGAGATATAGACACACAACTTGCTGCCTGTACCAGAGATATAGACACATAAACCTGCTGCCTGTACCAGAGATATAGACACACAACCTGCTGCCTGTACCAGAGATATAGACACATAAACCTGCTGCCTGTACCAGAGATATAGACACATAAACTTGCTGCCTGTACCAGAGATATAGACACATAAACCTGCTGCCTGTACCAGAGATATAGACACATAAACCTGCTGCCTGTACCAGAGATATAGACACACAACCTGCTGCCTGTACCAGAGATATAGACACACAACCTGCTGCCTGTACCAGAGATATAGACACATAAACTTGCTGCCTGTACCAGAGATATAGACACATAACCTGCTGCCTGTACCAGAGATATAGACACATAAACTTGCTGCCTGTACCAGAGATATAGACACATAAACCTGCTGCCTGTACCAGAGATATAGACACATAAACCTGCTGCCTGTACCAGAGATATAGACACATAAACCTGCTGCCTGTACCAGAGATATAGACACATAAACTTGCTGCCTGTACCAGAGATATAGACACATAAACCTGCTGCCTGTACCAGAGATATAGACACACAAACCTGCTGCCTGTACCAGAGATATAGACACACAACCTGCTGCCTGTACCAGAGATATAGACACACAACCTGCTGCCTGTACCAGAGATATAGACACATAAACTTGCTGCCTGTACCAGAGATATAGACACATAAACCTGCTGCCTGTACCAGAGATATAGACACATAAACCTGCTGCCTGTACCAGAGATATAGACACACAACCTGCTGCCTGTACCAGAGATATAGACACATAAACCTGCTGCCTGTACCAGAGATATAGACACATAAACCTGCTGCCTGTACCAGAGATATAGACACATAAACCTGCTGCCTGTACCAGAGATATAGACACACAACCTGCTGCCTGTACCAGAGATATAGACACATAAACCTGCTGCCTGTACCAGAGATATAGACACACAACCTGCTGCCTGTACCAGAGATATAGACACATAAACCTGCTGCCTGTACCAGAGATATAGACACATAAACCTGCTGCCTGTACCAGAGATATAGACACATAAACCTGCTGCCTGTACCAGAGATATAGACACATAAACCTGCTGCCTGTACCAGAGATATAGACACACAAACCTGCTGCCTGTACCAGAGATATAGACACATAAACTTGCTGCCTGTACCAGAGATATAGACACATAAACTTGCTGCCTGTACCAGAGATATAGACACACAACCTGCTGCCTGTACCAGAGATATAGACACAAACCTGCTGCCTGTACCAGAGATATAGACACACAACCTGCTGCCTGTACCAGAGATATAGACACATAAACCTGCTGCCTGTACCAGAGATATAGACACATAAACCTGCTGCCTGTACCAGAGATATAGACACATAAACCTGCTGCCTGTACCAGAGATATAGACACATAAACCTGCTGCCTGTACCAGAGATATAGACACATAAACTGCTGCCTGTACCAGAGATATAGACACATAAACCTGCTGCCTGTACCAGAGATATAGACACATAAACCTGCTGCCTGTACCAGAGATATAGACACATAAACCTGCTGCCTGTACCAGAGATATAGACACATAAACCTGCTGCCTGTACCAGAGATATAGACACATAAACCTGCTGCCTGTACCAGAGATATAGACACATAAACCTGCTGCCTGTACCAGAGATATAGACACATAAACCTGCTGCCTGTACCAGAGATATAGACACACAAACCTGCTGCCTGTACCAGAGATATAGACACATAAACCTGCTGCCTGTACCAGAGATATAGACACATAAACCTGCTGCTGTACCAGAGATATAGACACATAAACCTGCTGCCTGTACCAGAGATATAGACACATAAACCTGCTGCCTGTACCAGAGATATAGACACATAAACCTGCTGCCTGTACCAGAGATATAGACACATAAACCTGCTGCCTGTACCAGAGATATAGACACATAAACCTGCTGCCTGTACCAGAGATATAGACACATAAACCTGCTGCCTGTACCAGAGATATAGACACATAAACCTGCTGCCTGTACCAGAGATATAGACACATAACCTGCTGCCTGTACCAGAGATATAGACACATAAACCTGCTGCCTGTACCAGAGATATAGACACATAAACCTGCTGCCTGTACCAGAGATATAGACACATAAACCTGCTGCCTGTACCAGAGATATAGACACATAAACCTGCTGCCTGTACCAGAGATATAGACACATAAACCTGCTGCCTGTACCAGAGATATAGACACATAAACCTGCTGCCTGTACCAGAGATATAGACACATAAACCTGCTGCCTGTACCAGAGATATAGACACACAAACCTGCTGCCTGTACCAGAGATATAGACACATAAACTGCTGCCTGTACCAGAGATATAGACACATAACCTGCTGCCTGTACCAGAGATATAGACACATAAACCTGCTGCCTGTACCAGAGATATAGACACATAAACCTGCTGCCTGTACCAGAGATATAGACACATAAACCTGCTGCCTGTACCAGAGATATAGACACATAAACCTGCTGCCTGTACCAGAGATATAGACACATAAACCTGCTGCCTGTACCAGAGATATAGACACATAAACCTGCTGCCTGTACCAGAGATATAGACACACAACCTGCTGCCTGTACCAGAGATATAGACACACAACCTGCTGCCTGTACCAGAGATATAGACACATAAACTTGCTGCCTGTACCAGAGATATAGACACATAAACTTGCTGCCTGTACCAGAGATATAGACACATAAACCTGCTGCCTGTACCAGAGATATAGACACAACCTGCTGCCTGTACCAGAGATATAGACACAAAACCTGCTGCCTGTACCAGAGATATAGACACATACCAGAGATATAGACACATAAACTTGCTGCCTGTACCAGAGATATAGACACATAAACTTGCTGCCTGTACCAGAGATATAGACACATAAACTTGCTGCCTGTACCAGAGATATAGACACATAAACTTGCTGCCTGTACCAGAGATATAGACACATAAACCTGCTGCCTGTACCAGAGATATAGACACATAAACTTGCTGCCTGTACCAGAGATATAGACACATAAACCTGCTGCCTGTACCAGAGATATAGACACATAAACTTGCTGCCTGTACCAGAGATATAGACACATAAACCTGCTGCCTGTACCAGAGATATAGACACATAAACTTGCTGCCTGTACCAGAGATATAGACACATAAACTTGCTGCCTGTACCAGAGATATAGACACATAACCTGCTGCCTGTACCAGAGATATAGACACATAAACCTGCTGCCTGTACCAGAGATATAGACACATAAACTTGCTGCCTGTACCAGAGATATAGACACATAAACCTGCTGCCTGTACCAGAGATATAGACACATAAACCTGCTGCCTGTACCAGAGATATAGACACACAAACCTGCTGCCTGTACCAGAGATATAGACACATAAACCTGCTGCCTGTACCAGAGATATAGACACATAAACCTGCTGCCTGTACCAGAGATATAGACACAAACCTGCTGCCTGTACCAGAGATATAGACACATAAACCTGCTGCCTGTACCAGAGATATAGACACATAAACCTGCTGCCTGTACCAGAGATATAGACACACAAACCTGCTGCCTGTACCAGAGATATAGACACATAAACCTGCTGCCTGTAGATATAGACACATAAACCTGCTGCCTGTACCAGATATAGACACATAACCTGCTGCCTGTACCAGAGATATAGACACATAAACCTGCTGCCTGTACCAGAGATATAGACACATAACCTGCTGCCTGTACCAGAGATATAGACACACAACCTGCTGCCTGTACCAGAGATATAGACACATAAACCTGCTGCCTGTACCAGAGATATAGACACACAAACCTGCTGCCTGTACCAGAGATATAGACACATAAACCTGCTGCCTGTACCAGAGATATAGACACATAAACCTGCTGCCTGTACCAGAGATATAGACACACAACCTGCTGCCTGTACCAGAGATATAGACACACAACCTGCTGCCTGTACCAGAGATATAGACACATAAACCTGCTGCCTGTACCAGAGATATAGACACACAAACCTGCTGCCTGTACCAGAGATATAGACACACAACCTGCTGCCTGTACCAGAGATATAGACACATAAACTGCTGCCTGTACCAGAGATATAGACACATAACCTGCTGCCTGTACCAGAGATATAGACACATAAACCTGCTGCCTGTACCAGAGATATAGACACATAAACCTGCTGCCTGTACCAGAGATATAGACACATAAACCTGCTGCCTGTACCAGAGATATAGACACATAAACTTGCTGCCTGTACCAGAGATATAGACACACAACCTGCTGCCTGTACCAGAGATATAGACACATAAACTTGCTGCCTGTACCAGAGATATAGACACATAAACTTGCTGCCTGTACCAGAGATATAGACACATAAACCTGCTGCCTGTACCAGAGATATAGACACACAACCTGCTGCCTGTACCAGAGATATAGACACATAAACTTGCTGCCTGTACCAGAGATATAGACACATAAACTTGCTGCCTGTACCAGAGATATAGACACATAAACTATCTGCCTGTACCAGAGATATAGACACATAAACTTGCTGCCTGTACCAGAGATATAGACACATAAACTTGCTGCCTGTACCAGAGATATAGACACATAAACTTGCTGCCTGTACCAGAGATATAGACACATAAACTTGCTGCCTGTACCAGAGATATAGACACATAAACCTGCTGCCTGTACCAGAGATATAGACACATAAACCTGCTGCCTGTACCAGAGATATAGACACATAAACCTGCTGCCTGTACCAGAGATATAGACACACAAACCTGCTGCCTGTACCAGAGATATAGACACATAAACCTGCTGCCTGTACCAGAGATATAGACACACAACCTGCTGCCTGTACCAGAGATATAGACACATAAACTTGCTGCCTGTACCAGAGATATAGACACATAAACTTGCTGCCTGTACCAGAGATATAGACACATAAACTTGCTGCCTGTACCAGAGATATAGACACATAAACCTGCTGCCTGTACCAGAGATATAGACACATAAACTTGCTGCCTGTACCAGAGATATAGACACATAAACTTGCTGCCTGTACCAGAGATATAGACACATAAACTTGCTGCCTGTACCAGAGATATAGACACATAAACTGCTGCCTGTACCAGAGATATAGACACACAACCTGCTGCCTGTACCAGAGATATAGACACACAACCTGCTGCCTGTACCAGAGATATAGACACATAAACTTGCTGCCTGTACCAGAGATATAGACACATAAACTTGCTGCCTGTACCAGAGATATAGACACATAAACTAGCTGCCTGTACCAGAGATATAGACACAAACCTGCTGCCTGTACCAGAGATATAGACACATAAACCTGCTGCCTGTACCAGAGATATAGACACATGCCTGTACCAGAGATATAGACACATAAACCTGCTGCCTGTACCAGAGATATAGACACATAAACTGCTGCCTGTACCAGAGATATAGACACATAAACTTGCTGCCTGTACCAGAGATATAGACACATAAACTTGCTGCCTGTACCAGAGATATAGACACACAACCTGCTGCCTGTACCAGAGATATAGACACATAAACTTGCTGCCTGTACCAGAGATATAGACACACAACCTGCTGCCCTGTACCAGAGATATAGACACACAACCTGCTGCCTGTACCAGAGATATAGACACATAAACTGCTGCCTGTACCAGAGATATAGACACATAAACTGCTGCCTGTACCAGAGATATAGACACATAAACTTGCTGCCTGTACCAGAGATATAGACACATAAACTTGCTGCCTGTACCAGAGATATAGACACATAAACTTGCTGCCTGTACCAGAGATATAGACACATAAACTTGCTGCCTGTACCAGAGATATAGACTCATAAACTTGCTGCCTGTACCAGAGATATAGACACATAAACTTGCTGCCTGTACCAGAGATATAGACTCATAAACTTGCTGCCTGTACCAGAGATAAAGAAATTCAGTTATTGTGTTATTGGGCCGGTTTCCAGGACACAGATTAAGCCTGGTCCTGAACTAAAAAGCATGCTAAATTTAAGAATCTCTTTAAATAGCTTTTTAGTCCAGGAATATAGGCTTAATTGGTGTCTGGGAATACAGACACTGTGTCATTGGGCTGGTTTCCCAGGCACAGATTAAGCCTTGTCCTGGTCTAATGGAGAATTCAATTGTCAATGAAGAAATACCTTTTTTAGTCCAGATCTAGGATGAATCTGTATCTGGGAAACCAACCTTTAGAGTTGACCCCCCCAGCAGTTACAGTGTTATTGGGCGGAGTATCCTAGACACAGATAACGTCTAGTCTTTGACGAACACTAGTGGTTTAATGTTGCTCTGGAAACCAGTTCATACTATGTCTCAGAGCTGAGCCCCCTCCCAGTCTAGGTTTCAGCCCTCAGTCAGACTGGATATTACCAGTAGGATTTCCAGGCTCTGGTAATGATATCCAGATGAGATTTGTATTTAGCCATGTTCACACGTTGGTGACATTTACAGTCTCAGATAATATGGAGAGGGCCTTCAGAAAGTATTCATACCCCTTTATACTACAGTTTGTTGTTACAGATTCAGTTCAAAATGGATATATATATATTTTAAATCTCACCCATCTACACACAATACCCCACAATAACAAGGTGAAAACATGTTTTAAAAAAAAAACATTTTTGCAAATGTATTGAAAAATAATTTCCAAAAATTAATTTACATACGTTTTCACACCCCCTAAGTCAATACGTGTTATAATCACATTTGTCAGCGATTACAGCTGTGACTCTTTCTGGGTAAGTCTCTAAGAGTGATTACAGCTGTGACTCTTTCTGTGTAGGTCTCTAAGAGTGATTACAGCTGTGACTCTTTCTGTGTAGGTCTCTAAGAGTGATTACAGCTGTGACTCTTTCTGTGTAAGTCTCTAAGAGTGATTACAGCTGTGAGTCTTTCTGTGTAAGTCTCTAAGAGTGATTACAGCTGTGAGTCTTTCTGTGTAAGTCTCTAAGAGTGATTACAGCTGTGACTCTTTCTGTGTAAGTCTCTAAGAGTGATTACAGCTGTGACTCTTTCTGTGTGAGTCTCTAAGAGTGATTACAGCTGTGAGTCTTTCTGGGTAAGTCTCTAAGAGTGATTACAGCTGTGACTCTTTCTGTGTAATGTCTCTAAGAGTGATTACAGCTGTCACTCTTTCTGTGTGAGTCTCTAAGAGCTTTACATACCTGGATTGTACAATATTTGGCAATTATTATTTAAAGTCTTGCCATAGTTTCAAGCTGATTTAAGTCAAAACTGTAACTAGGCGACTCAGGAACATTCAATATTGTTTTTCTGAAAGGTGAATTTGTCTCCCAGTGTTTGTTGGTTAAGACGTCTGAACCAGGTTTTACTCCTGTGCTGAGCTCTATTCCGTTTAGTTTTAATCATCCCGAATCCTCCCTAGTCCTTGTCGATGACAAGTATACCCATAACATGATGCAGCCACCACCATCCTTGAAAATATGAAGAGTGGTACTCAGTGATGTGTTGTGTTGGATTTGACCCAAATATAACACTTTGTATTCAGGACATAAAGGTCATTTCTGTGCCACATTTTTTTGTACAGTTTTCCTTATTGTCCTTATTGCAAACAGGAAGCATGTTTTGGAATATGTTTTTTTTCTGTACAGGCTTCCTTCTTTTCACTCTATCATTTAGGTTAGTATTGTGGAGTAACTACAATGTTGTTGATCCATCATCAGTTTTCTCTTAACACAGCCATTAAACTCTGCGACTGTTTTAAAATCACCATTGACATCATGGTGAAATCTCTGAGCGGTTTCCTTCCTCCCTGGCAACTGAGTTAGGAAGGACACCTGTATCTTTGTAGTGACTGGGTGTATTGATACACCATCCAAAGTGTAATGAATAACTTCACCAGGCTCAAAGGGATATTCCATGTCTGTTTTTGGTGTGTTTTCTTTTACCCATCTACCAATAGGAGCCCTTCTTTGTGATCCAATGGAAAACCTCCCTGGTCTTTGTGGTTGAATCTGTGTTTAAAATTCACTGCTCGACTGAGGGACCTCACAGATAATTGTATGTGTGGGGAACAGAGATGAGGTAGGCATTCAAACATCATGTTAAACACTATTATTGCACACGGAGTGAGTCAATGCAACTTATTATGTGACTTGTTGAGCACATTTTTACTCCTGAACTGATTTAGGCTCCTTGTCATAACAAAGGAGTTAAATACTTATTGACTAGAGGCATTTCAGATGTAATTTTTTAAATTAATTTGTAAAAATGTCTAAAAACATGTTTCATCTTTGACATTATGGGGTATCGTGTGCAGGCCAGTGACATAACATCTACACTCAATCCATTTTTACAATCAGGCTGTGACCCCCAAAAATATAGAGAAAGTCTAGGGGGGAATATTATTTAACTAGGCAAGTCAGTTAAGAACAAATTCTTATTTTCAATGACGGCCTAGGAACAGTGGGTTAACTGCCTGTTCAGGGGCAGAACGACAGATTTGTACCTTGTCAGCTCGGGGGTTTGAACTTGAAACCTTTCGGTTACTAGTCCAACACTCTAACCAACAGGCTACCCTGCCCTCTAACCACCAGGCTACCCTGCCCTCTAACCACCAGGCTACCCTGCCCTCTAACCACCAGGCTACCCTGCCCTCTAACCACCAGGCTACCCTGCCCTCTAACCACCAGGCTACCATGCCCTGTTCATATACTGTAGACACATAGAGAAATCACACACGAAGCATGTTATTGTCAGAAGGTTACAACAAAAACAATATCTATGTATCGTATATGTACTGAGTAAAAAATAAAAAATAAATATTTAGTTTGAAATATGTATTTTGCTGTATAAATCATTTGTAAATGAAAGAAAGGACAAGAATGGCATCACATTGTCAGCCAATAACAGTTACAGAGCATCCGGAAAGTTCAGACCCCTTGACCTTTTCCACATTTTGTTACGTCACAGCCTTTTATTATAAAATAGATTAAATCGTTATTTTCAATCATTAATCGACACACAATACCCCATAATGACATCACAATACCCCATAATGACATCACAATATCCCATAATGAAAAAGCAAAATCAGTTTTTTTAGAAATGTTTGCAAATTTATTACAAATAAAAAACTCATATCACATTTACATAAGTATTCAGAAACTTTACTCAGTACTTTGTTGAAGCACCTTTGGCAGCAATTACAGCCATGAGTCTTCTTGGGTATGACGCTACAATCTTGGCACACTTGTATTTGGGGAGTTTCTCCCATTCTTCCCTGCAGATCCTCTCCAGCTCTGTCAGGTTGGATGGGGAGCATCGCTGCACAGCTATTTTCAGGTCTCTCCAGAGATGTTCGATCGGGTTCAAGTCCGGGCTCTGGCTGGGCCACTCAATGACATTCAGATACTTGTCACGAAGCCACTCCCGCATTGTCTTGGCTGTGTGTTTAGGGTCATTATCCTGTTGGAAGGTGAACCTTCACCCCAGTCTGAGGTCCTGAGCGCTCTGGAGCAGGTTTTCATCAAGGATCTCTCTGTACTTTGCTCCGTTCATCTTTGCCTCGATCCTGACTAGTCTCTCAGTCCCTGCCGCAGAAAAACATCCCCAAAGCATGATGCTGCCACCACCATGCTTCACCGTAGGGATGGTGCCAGGTTTCCTCCAGACATGATGCTTGGAATTCAGGCCAAAGAGTTCAATCTTGGTTTCATCAGACCAGAGAATCTTGTTTCTCATGGTCTCAGAAACTCCAAACGGGCTGTCGTGTGCCTTTTACTGAGGAGTGGCTTCCGTCTGGCTGCTCTACCATAAAGGCCTGATTTGCTGGAGTGCTGCAGAGATAGTTATCCTTCTGGAAGGTTCTCCCATCTCCACTAAGGAACTCTGGAGCTCTATCAGAGTGACCATCAGGTTCTTGGTCACCTCCCTGACCAAGGCCCTTCTCCCAGATTGCTCAATTTGGCCGGACAGCTCTAGGAAGAGTCTTGGTGGTTCCAAACGTCCTCCATTTAAGAACGATGGAGGTCCCTGTGTTCTTGGGGACATTTAATGCTACAGACATTTTTTGGTACCCTTCCCCAGATCTGTGCCTCGACACAATCCTGTCTCGTAGCTCTACAGACAATTCCTTCGACCTCATGGTTTGGTTTTTTCTCTGACATGCACTGTCAACTGTGGGACCTTATATAGACAGGTGTGTGCCTTTCCAAATCATGTCCAATCAAATGAATTTACCACAGGTGGACTCAAGTTGTATCAAGTTGTAGAAACATCTCAAGGATGATCAATGCACCTGAGCTCAATTTCAAGTCTCATAACAAAGGATCTGAATACTTATGTAAATAAGATATTTCTGTTGTTTATTTGTAATAAATGTGCAAGAAATGTCAAACCTGTTTTCACTTTGTCATTATGGGGTCTTGTGTGTAGATTAATGAGGAAAACAATAAATTGAATTCATTTTAGAATAAGGCTGTTTAACGTAACAAAATGTGTAAAAAGGGGAAGGGGTCTGAATACTTTCTGAATGCACCGTTATATGAGCGTTGTTTCTTCTTTACTGTGCCTTGTTTGACTAGATGTACAGCACAACACTGGTATTACCTGTAGCCTGCTAGTCATCTAATAGTACAGCAGTGTAAGTGTCCTGGTCCCCTCCTCCCATCTGCTCTACAGCCTCTAATAGACAGCGGTCAGGTCAGAGTCAGACAGAAGGATAATATCTGTTTTACAACGAGAGGAGAGAGGACCACTTAGCATGGACTGTCTGTATTACCTGCACACTGCTTGTCTGTGAGGAGGGAGAGCTAGAGAGAGACAGAGGGAGAGGTAAAGACAGACAGACAGAGGGAGAGGTAAAGACAGACAGACGGACGGACGGACAGACAGACAGACAGGGCTAGAGAGAGACAGAGGGAGAGGTAAAGACAGACAGACAGAGGGAGAGGTAAAGACAGACAGACGGACGGACGGACAGACGGACAGACAGGGCTAGAGAGAGACAGAGGGAGAGGTAAAGACAGACAGGGCTAGAGAGAGACAGAGGGAGAGGTAAAGACAGACAGACAGAGGGAGAGGTAAAGAAAGACAGACAGAGGGAGAGGTAAAGAAAGACAGACAGAGGGAGAGGTAAAGACAGACAGACAGACAGAGGGAGAGGTAAAGACAGACAGACAGAGGGAGAGGTAAAGACAGACAGACAGAGGGAGAGGTAAAGACAGACAGACGGACGGACGGACGGACGGACAGACAGACAGGGCTAGAGAGAGACAGAGGGAGAGGTAAAGACAGACAGACAGAGGGAGAGGTAAAGACAGACGGACGGACGGACAGACAGGGCTAGAGAGAGACAGAGGGAGAGGTAAAGACAGACAGGGCTAGAGAGAGACAGAGGGAGAGGTAAAGACAGACAGACAGACAGAGGAGAGGTAAAGACAGACAGACAGAGGGAGAGGTAAAGACAGACAGACGGACGGACGGACGGAGGGAGGGACAGACAGACAGACAGACAGACAGACAGACAGACAGACAGACAGACAGACAGGGCTAGAGAGAGACAGAGGGAGAGGTAAAGACAGACAGACAGAGGGAGAGGTAAAGACAGACAGACGGACGGACGGACAGACAGGGCTAGAGAGAGACAGAGGGAGAGGTAAAGACAGACAGGGCTAGAGAGAGACAGAGGGAGAGGTAAAGACAGACAGACAGAGGGAGAGGTAAAGACAGACAGACAGACAGACAGACAGACAGACAGACAGACAGAGGGGTAAAGACAGACAGACAGAGGGAGAGGTAAAGACAGACAGGGCTAGAGAGAGACAGAGGGAGAGGTAAAGACAGACAGACAGACAGAGGGAGAGCTAGAGAGAGACAGACAGAGGGAGAGGTAAAGACAGACAGACAGAGGGAGAGGTAAAGACAGACAGACAGAGGGAGAGGTAAAGACAGACAGACAGAGGGAGAGGTAAAGACAGACGGACGGACGGACGGACGGACGGACGGACAGACAGACAGACAGGGCTAGAGAGAGACAGATGGAGAGGTAAAGACAGACAGACAGACAGACAGACAGACAGGCAGGGCCAGAGAGAGACAGAGGGAGAGGTAAAGACAGACAGACAGACAGGCAGGGCTAGAGAGAGACAGAGGGAGAGGTAAAGACAGACAGACAGACCGACAGAGGGAGAGCTAGAGGGAGACAGAGGGAGAGGTAAAGACAGACAGACAGAGGGACGGGCCGTCGGACGAAGGGAGGGAGAAAGGCTTGCCCTTTATGGTTGTGAGGTCTGGGGTCCGCTCACCAACCAAGACTTCACAAAATGGGACAAACACCAAATTGAGACACTGCATGCAGAATTCTGCAAAAATATCCTCTGTGTACAACGTAGAACACCAAATAATGCATGCAGAGCAGAATTAGGCCGATACCCACTAATTATCAAAATCCAGAAAAGAGCTGTTAAATTCTACAACCACCTAAAAGGAAGTGATTCCCAAACCTTCCATAACAAAGCCATCACCTACAGAGAGATGAACCTGGAGAAGAGTCCCCTAAGCAAGCTGGTCCTGGGGCTCTGTTCACAAAAAACAAACACACCCCACAGAGCCCCAGGACAACAGCACAATTAGACCCAACCAAATCATGAGAAAACAAAAAGATAATTACTTGACACATTGGAAAGAATTAACAAAAAAACAGAGCGAACTAGAATTCTATTTGGCCCTAAACAGAGAGTACACAGTGGCAGAATACCTGACCACTGTGACTGACCCAAAATTAAGGAAAGCTTTGACTATGTACAGACTCAGTGAGCATAGCCTTGCTATTGAGAAAGGCCGCCGTAGGCAGACATGGCTCTCAAGAGAAGACAGGCTATGTGCTCACTGCCCACAAAATGAGGTGGAAACTGAGCTGCACTTCCTAACCTCCTGCCAAATGTATGACCATATTAGAGACACATATTTCACCCAGATTACACAGATCCACAAAGAATTTGAAAACAAACCCAATTTTGATAAACTCCCATATCTACTGGGTGAAATACCACAGTGTGACATCACAGCAGCAAGATTTGTGACCTGTTGCCACAAGAAAAGGTCAACCAGTGAAGAACAAACACCATTGTAAATACAACCCATATTTATGTTTATTTATTTTCCCTTTTGTACTTTAACTATTTGCACATCGTTACAACACTGTATGTATATAATATGACATTTGTAATGTTTTGGAACATTTGGCAGAGGCAGACAGACAGGAGACAGGATACAGGGAGAGGCAGACAGACAGGAGACAGGGAGAGGCAGACAGACAGGAGACAGGATACAGGGAGAGGCAGACAGACAGGAGACAGGATACAGGGAGAGGCAGACAGACAGGAGACAGGGAGAGGCAGACAGACAGGAGACAGGATACAGGGAGAGGCAGACAGACAGGAGACAGGAGACAGGGAGAGGCAGACAGACAGGAGACAGGATACAGGGAGAGGCAGACAGACAGGAGACAGGATACAGGGAGAGGCAGACAGACAGGAGACAGGAGACAGGGAGAGGCAGACAGACAGGAGACAGGAGACAGGGAGAGGCAGACAGGCAGACAGGAGAAAAGGAGAGGCAGACAGACAGACATACAGGAGAAAAGGGAGAGGCAGACAGGCAGACAGACAGACAGGAGAAAGGGAGAGGCAGACAGACAGACAGACAGGAGAAAGGGACAGACAGACAGACAGACAGACAGACAGACAGACAGACAGACAGACAGACAGACAGAGGCAGAAGGAGAAAGGGAGAGGCAGACAGACAGACAGACAGGAGAAAAGGGAGAGGCAGACAGGCAGACAGACAGACAGGAGAAAGGGAGAGACAGACAGGCAGACAGGAGAAAGTGAGAGACAGACAGGCAGACAGGAGAAAGGGAGAGACAGACAGGCAGACAGGAGAAAGGGAGAGACAGACAGGAGAAAGGAGAAAGGGAGAGACAGACAGGCAGACAGGAGAAAGTGAGAGACAGACAGGCAGACAGGAGAAAGGGAGAGACAGACAGGAGAAAGGAGAAAGGGAGAGACAGACAGGCAGACAGGAGAAAGGGAGAGACAGACAGGCAGACAGGAGAAAGGGAGAGACAGACAGGCAGACAGGAGAAAAGGGAGAGACAGACAGGAGAAAGGGAGAGACAGACAGGAGAAAGGGAGAGACAGACAGGAGAAAGGAGAGGCAGACAGACAGACAGGAGAAAGGGAGAGGCAGACAGACAGACAGGAGAAAGGGAGAGGCAGACAGACAGACAGGAGAAAGGGAGACAGACAGACAGACAGACAGACAGGACAGAGACAGGAGAAAGGGAGAGACAGACAGGCAGACAGGAGAAAGGGAGAGACAGACAGGCAGACAGGAGAAAAGGGAGAGACAGACAGGAGAAAGGGAGAGACAGACAGGAGAAAGGAGAGGCAGACAGACAGACAGACAGGAGAAAGGGAGGGGCAGACAGACAGACAGGAGAAAGGGAGAGGCAGACAGACAGACAGGAGAAAGGGACAGACAGACGGGAGAAAGGGAGAGACAGACAGGCAGACAGGAGAAAAGGGAGAGACAGACAGGAGAAAGGGAGAGACAGACAGACAGGAGACAGGGAGAGACAGACAGGAGAAAGGGAGAGACAGACAGGAGAAAGGGAGAGACAGACAGGAGAAAGGGAGAGGCAGACAGACAGACAGGAGAAAGGCAGAGAGACAGACAGACAGACAGACAGACAGGAGAAAGGGAGAGACAGACAGGAGAAAGGGAGAGACAGACAGGCAGACAGGAGAAAGGGAGAGACAGACAGGAGAAAGGGAGAGACAGACAGGCAGACAGGGAAAGGGAGAGACAGACAGACAGGAAAAGGGAGAGACAGACAGGCAGACAGGAGAAAGGGAGAGACAGACAGTAGAAAAGGAGAGGCAGACAGGCAGACAGGAAAAGGGAGAGACAGACAGTGAGTGTCAGCTAGTAGCCAGTCTCTCTGCCAGGACCAGGTGTGTGGACAGTCCAGTGGTCCCAGAGGACCTCCTGTCACCTCCTATTGATCCCATCCTATTGATCCGGCCTGTCGCCCTTTAAACCAGTGGACACAACATGGACTGAGGCTGGACACAAGGCGGTCCATAGGGGTTTGATGGCCACCCTACAGAAGGGTCCTCATCACAGTGTCTGTGAAGGGTTGATGAGACACGGTCCGGCCACAGCATAGTGAGGGGCCTTTGGAGACACAACAAGGTACAAAAGATAAACAGAAGGGGTATTTAACAGAAGTGCTGGCCAGTTTCTTGTGTGTATACATGCGTTTGTTCGTCTGTGTGTGCATATCGGGGTCAGCCAGCTCTCCTCTGGGAGGTTGTGACAGTGTTTGACTGGTGTCATGTGACCTGACAGGGCCCAGGGGCAGGCTGGGAGGCCCAAGCTGTCAGGGATCTGACGCCTCCGAGGGGTTGACCAGACTCACCTCGCGCCACACACACAGAGCCTGCCTTCTGCTGCCTCTGCTCGATGGCTCCAAGCTGTCAAAACAGTCTCTCTCTCTCTCTCTCTCTCTCTCTCTCTCTCTCTCTCTCTCTCTCTCTCTCTCTCTCTCTCTCTCTCTCCCTCTCTCTCTCTGTCTCTCTCTCTCTCTCTCTCTCTCTCTCTTTCTCTCTCTCTCTTTCTCTCTCTCTCTCTCTCTTTCTCCCCCTCTCTCTCTCCCCCACCTCTCTCTCTCCCTCTCTCCCCCTCTCTCCCCCCCCTCTCTCTCTCCCTCTCTCTCTCCCCCTCTCTCTTCCCCCTTTTTCTTCCTGTGTCTCCCTCTCTCTCTCTCTCTCTCCCTCTCTCCCCCCTCTCTCCAGTTACAGAGCTTTGCTAGTCTCTGCAGGTTCCCTGGTTTATTTGGTTTACAGTTCCTTTTCTCTGCTACTACCTCTGATTTTGTACTCCCCCTTTCTCTCCCTGTCTCCCCCTCTCTCTTCCCCCTTTCTCTCCCTGTGTCTCCCCCTCTCTCTTCCCCCTTTCTCTCCCTGTCTCCCCCTCTCTCTTCCCCCTTTCTCTCCCTGTCTCCCCCTCTCTCTTCCCCCTTTCTCTCCCTGTGTCTCCCCCTCTCTCTTCCCCCTTTCTCTCCCTGTCTCCCCCTCTCTCTTCCCCCTTTCTCTCCCTGTGTCTCCCCCTCTCTCTTCCCCTTTCTCTCCCTCCCTCTTCCCCTTTCTCTCCCTGTGTCTCCCCCTCTCTCTTCCCCCTTTCTCTCCCTGTGTCTCCCCCTCTCTCTTCCCCCTTTCTCTCCCGGTGTCTCCCTCTCTCTTCCCCTTTCTCTCCCTGTGTCTCCCCTCTCTCTTCCCCCTCTCTCTTCCCCCTTGCTCTCCCTGTGTCTCCCCCTCTCTCTTCCCCCTTTCTCTCCCTGTGTCTCCCCCTCTCTCTTCCCCTTTCTCTCCCTGTCTCCCCCTCTCTCTTCCCCCTTTCTCTCCCTGTGTCTCCCCCTCTCTCTTCCCCTTTCTCTCCCTGTCTCCCCCTCTCTCTTCCCCCTTTCTCTCCCTGTGTCTCCCCCTCTCTCTTCCCCTTTATCTCCCTGTGTCTCCCCCTCTCTCTTCCCCCTTTTTCTCTCTGTGTCTCCCCCTCTCTCTAAACACAAGGTAAAGCCAGGTAACACCAAGTAAAGCCAGGTAACACCAAGTAACACCAAGTAACGCCAATTAACACCAGGTAAAGCCAATTAACACCAGGTAAAGCCAGAGTAACACCAAGTAACACCAGGTAAAGCCAGGTAACGCCAGGTAACGCCAAGTAACACCAAGTAACACCAGGTAAAGCCAGGTAACACCAGGTAACACCAGGTAACACCAAGTAAAGCCAGGTAACACCAAGTAACACCAGGTAAAGCCAGGTAACACCAAGTAACACCAGGTAACGCCAGGTAACACCAGGTAACACCAAGTAAAGCCAGGTAACACCAAGTAACACCAGGTAACGCCAGGTAACACCAGGTAACGCCAGGTAACACCAAGTAACACCAGGTAACGCCAGGTAACACCAGGTAACACCAAGTAAAGCCAGGTAACACCAAGTAAAGCCAGGTAACACCAAGTAAAGCCAGGTAACACCAAGTAAAGCCAGGTAACACCAAGTAACACCAGGTAACACCAGGTAACACCAAGTAACACCAAGTAAAGCCAGGTAACACCAAGTAAAGCCAGGTAACACCAAGTAAAGCCAGGTAACACCAAGTAAAGCCAGGTAACACCAAGTAACACCAAGTAAAGCCAGGTAACACCAAGTAAAGCCAGGTAAAGCCAGGTAACACCAGGTAAAGCCAGGTAAAGCCAGGTAACACCAAGTAACACCAAGTAACGCCAGGTAACACCAAGTAACACCAAGTAACGCCAGGTAACACCAAGTAACACCAAGTAAAGCCAGGTAACACCAGGTAACGCCAAGTAAAGCCAGGTAACACCAAGTAACACCAAGTAACGCCAGGTAACACCAGGTAAAGCCAGGTAACACCAGGTAAAGCCAGGTAACACCAGGTAAAGCCAGGTAACACCAGGTAACACCAAGTAACGCCAAGTAATGCCAGGTAACACCAAGTAACACCAAGTAAAGCCAGGTAACACCAAGTAAAGCCAGGTAACACCAAGTAAAGCCAGGTAACACCAAGTAAAGCCAGGTAACACCAAGTAACGCCAGGTAACACCAAGTAAAGCCAGGTAACACCAAGTAAAGCCAGGTAACACCAAGTAAAGCCAGGTAACACCAAGTAAAGCCAGGTAACACCAAGTAAAGCCAGGTAACACCAAGTAAAGCCAGGTAACACCAAGTAACGCCAGGTAACACCAAGTAAAGCCAGGTAACACCAGGTAACACCAAGTAACACCAAGTAACGCCAGGTAACACCAAGTAAAGCCAGGTAACACCAAGTAAAGCCAGGTAACACCAAGTAAAGCCAGGTAACACCAAGTAAAGCCAGGTAACACCAAGTAAAGCCAGGTAACACCAAGTAAAGCCAGGTAACACCAAGTAAAGCCAGGTAACACCAAGTAACGCCAGGTAACACCAAGTAAAGCCAGGTAACACCAGGTAACACCAAGTAACACCAAGTAAAGCCAGGTAACACCAAGTAACGCACATTAACGCCAGGTAACGCCAGGTAACACCAAGTAAAGCCAGGTAACACCAAGTAATGCCAGGTAACACCAAGTAATGCCAGGTAACACCAAGTAAAGCCAGGTAACACCAAGTAATGCCAGGTAACACCAAGTAAAGCCAGGTAACACCAAGTAAAGCCAGGTAACACCAAGTAATGCCAGGTAACACCAAGTAAAGCCAGGTAACACCAAGTAAAGCCAGGTAACACCAAGTAACACCAGGTAACACCAAGTAAAGCCAGGTAACACCAAGTAATGCCAGGTAACACCAAGTAATGCCAGGTAACACCAAGTAACGCCAGGTAACACCAAGTAAAGCCAGGTAACGCCAGGTAACACCAAGTAAAGCCAGGTAACACCAAGTAACACCAGGTAACACCAAGTAAAGCCAGGTAACACCAAGTAAAGCCAGGTAACACCAAGTAACACCAAGTAACGCCAGGTAACACCAAGTAACGCCAGGTAACACCAAGTAAAGCCAGGTAACACCAAGTAACGCCAGGTAACACCAAGTAAAGCCAGGTAACACCAAGTAACACCAGGTAACACCAAGTAAAGCCAGGTAACACCAAGTAAAGCCAGGTAACACCAAGTAACGCCAATTAACGCCAGGTAACGCCAGGTAACACCAAGTAATGCCAGGTAACACCAAGTAATGCCAGGTAACACCAAGTAAAGCCAGGTAACACCAAGTAACACCAATTAACGCCAGGTAACGCCAAGTAAAGCCAGGTAACACCAAGTAACGCCAATTAACGCCAGGTAACGCCAAGTAACGCCAATTAACGCCAGGTAACGCCAATTAACGCCAGGTAACGGCAAGTAACACCAAGTAACGCCAATTAATGCCAGGTAACGCCAATTAACGCCAATTAACGCCAGGTAACGCCAAGTAACGCAAGGTAACACCAGGTTTACACACTGACTGCACAAAACATTATGAACACCTGCTGTTTCCATGAGGTAGACTGACCAGGTGAACCCAGGTGAAATCTATGATCCTTTATTGATGCCACCTGTTAAATCCACTTCAATCAGTGTAGATGAAGGGGAGGAGACCGGTTAAAGAAGGAGTTTTAAGCCTTGAGACAGTTGAGACATGGATTGTGTGTGTGTGCCATTCAGAGGGTGAAGGCGCACTGGTTTGTGTCAAGAACTGCCACGCTGCTGGGTTTTTCACCCTCAACCATTTCCTGTGTGTATCAAGAATGGTCCACCACCTAAAGGACATCAAACCAACTTCATACAACTGTGGGAGTATTTAACCCTCTGTTTCCCCTCATGTCTTTGTCAGAGATTGTTTATTGTCAGTGTAGTGTTGTATAGGTGCGCGACGGGTTTTCGTACCCATATTTTGTTTATGTTCTTTTCCTGTTTAGTGTTATGGAGCATGTTACTAGGACATTATTAAAAGACTCCATTTTACACTCCGTTTGACTCTCCTGCGCCTGACTTCCCTGACACCTATACACATATGCCTGACAGTCCCACCGTTGAAAATGCATGTCAGAGCAAAAACCAAGCCAGGAGGTCGAAGGAATTGTCCGTAGAGCTCCGAGGCAGGATTGTGTTGAGGCACAGATCTGGGGAAGGGTACCAAAAAATGTCTGCAGCATTAAAGGTCCCCAAGAACACAATGGTCTCCATCGTTCTTAAATGGAGGAAGTTTGGAACCACCAAGACTCTTCCTAGAGCCGCCCGGCCAAATTGAGAATTCAGGGGAGAAGGGCCTTGGTCAGGGAGGTGACCAAGAGCCTGATGGTCACTCTGATAGAGCTCCAGAGTTCCTTAGTGGAGATGGGAGAACCTTCCAGAAGTACAACCATCTCTGCAGCACTTCACCAATCAGGCCTTTATGGTAGAGTGGCCATACGTAAGCCACTCCTCAGTAAAAGGCACATGACAGCCCGCTTGGAGTTTGCCAAAAGGCACCCAAGGACTCTCAGACCATGACAAACAAGATTCTCTGGTCGATTGAAACCAAGATTGAACTCTTTGGCCTGAATGCCAAGCGTCATGTCTGGAGGAAACCTGGCACCATCCCTACAGTGAAGCATGGTGGTGGCAGCATCATGTCTGGAGGAAACCTGGCACCATCCCTACGGTGAAGCATGGTGGTGGCAGCATCATGCTGTGGGAATGTTTTTCAGCAGCAGGGACTAGGAGATTAGTCAGGATCGAGGGAACGATGAACGGAGCAAAGTACAGAGAGATCCTTGATGAAAACCTGCTCCAGAGCGCTCAGGACCTCAGACTGGGGTGAAGTTTCACCTTCCAACAGGACAACGACCCTAAGCACACAGCCAAGACAATGCAGGAGTGGCTTCGTGACAAGTCTCTGAATGTCCTTGAGTGGCCCAGCCAGGGCCCAGACTTGAATTTGAGCGAACATCTCTGGAGAGACCTGAAAATAGCTGTGGAGCGATGCTCCCCATCCAACCTAACAGAGCTTGAGAGGATCTGCAGAGAAGAATGGGAGAAACTCCCCAAACACAGGTGTGCCAAGTTTGTAGCATCATACCCAAGAAGACTCAAAACTGTAATCGCTGCCAAACGTGCTTCAACAAAGTACTGAGTAAAGTTTCTGAATACTTATGTAAATGTGATATTAGCTTTTTATTTGTAATACATTTGCAAACATTTCTAAAAACCTGTTGTTGCTTTGTCATTATGGGGTATTGTGTGTCGATCAATTTATTTCAGAATAAAAGGCTGTAACGTAAGAAAAATGTGGAACAAGTCAAGGGGTCTGAAAACTTTCCTGATGCTCTGTAACTGTGTTACTGAGAGACAATGTGATGCCATACTTGTCCTTACTTTCATTTAAAATAATTAATTGGCAGCATTCAAAAGTGACCAAAACATCAGCCAGGAAGCATAGGAACTAAGAAGTGGTCTGTGGTCACCACCTGCAGAACCACTCCTTTATTGGGGGTGTCTTGCTAATTGCCTATAATTTCCACCTGTTGTCTATTCCATTTGCACAACAGCATGTGAAATTTTTGTCAATCAGTGTGCTTTCACTCTAGTGGTAGCATGAGACGGAGTCTACAACAAGTGGCTCAGGTAGTGCAGCTCATCCAGGATGGCACATCAATGCGAGCTGTGGCAAGAAGGTTTGCTGTGTCTGTCAGCGTAGTGTCCAGAGCATGGAGGCGCTACCAGGAGACAGGCCAGTACATCAGGAGACGTGGAGGAGGCCGTAGGAGGGCAACAACCCAGCAGCAGGACCGCTACCTCCGCCTTTGTGCAAGGAGGAGCAGGAGGAGCACTGCCAGAGCCCTGCAAAATGACCTCCAGCAGGCCACAAATGTGCATGTGTCAGAAACAGACTCCATGAGGGTGGTATGAGGGCCCGACGTCCACAGGTGGGGGTTGTGCTCACAGCCCAACACCGTGCAGGACGTTTGGCATTTGCCAGAGAACACCAAGATTGGCAAATTCGCCACTGGCGCCCTGTGCTCTTCACAGATGAAAGCAGGTTCACACTGAGCACATGTGACAGACGTGACAGAGTCTGGAGACGCCGTGGAGAACGTTCTGCTGCCTACAACATGCCCCAGCATGACCAGTTTGGAGGTGGGTCAGTCATGGTGTGGGGTGGCATTTCTTTGCGGGGCCGCACAGCCCTCCATGTGCTTGCCAGAGGTATCCTGACTGCCATTAGGTACTGAGATGAGATCCTCAGACCCCTTGTGAGACCATATGCTGGTGCGGTTGGCCCTGGGTTCCTCCTAATGCAAGACAATGCTAGACCTCATGTGGCTGGAGTGTGTCAGCAGTTCCTGCAAGAGAAAGGCATTGATGCTATGGACTGGCCCGCCCGTTCCCCAGACCTGAATCCAATTGAGCACATCTGGGACATCATGTCTCGCTCCATCCACCAACGCCACGTTGCACCACAAACTATCCAGGAGTTGGCGAATGATTTAGTCCAGGTCTGGGAGGAGATCCCTCAGGAGACCATCCTCCACCTCTTCAGGAGCATGCCCAGGCGTTGTAGGGAGGTCATACAGGCACGTGGAGGCCATCCGCCACCTCTTCAGGAGCATGCCCAGGCGTTGTAGGGAGGTCATACAGGCACGTGGAGGCCATCCGCCACCTCTTCAGGAGCATGCCCAGGCGTTGTAGGGAGGTCATACAGGCACGTGGAGGCCATCCGCCACCTCATCAGGAGCATGCCCAGGCGTTGTAGGGAGGTCATACAGGCACGTGGAGGCCATCCGCCACCTCTTCAGGAGCATGTCCAGGCGTTGTAGGGAGGTCATACAGGCACGTGGAGACCATCCTCCACCTCTTCAGGAGCATGCCCAGGCGTTGTAGGGAGGTCATACAGGCACGTGGAGGCCATCCGCCACCTCTTCAGGAGCATGCCCAGGCGTTGTAGGGAGGTCATACAGGCACGTGGAGGCCACACACACTACTGAGCCTCAACATGTTTTAAGGATATTACATCAAAGTTGGATCAGCCTGTAGTCTGGTTTTCCACTTTCATTTTGAGTGTGACTCCAAATCCAGACCTCCATGGGTTGATACATTTGATATCTATTGATAATTTTAGTGTGATTTTGTTGTCAGCACATTCAACTATGTAAAGAAAAAATGTATTTAATAAGAATATTTCATTCATTCAGATCTCGGATGTGTTATTTTAGGGTTCCCTTTATGTTTTTGAGCAGTGTATATAGTATTTGCTACATTAACATTTGGTCAGTGTGTGATTTTCTATGTATCTATATAATCTTCACAGTAACCTTCAGACAATAACATTGGGATTCTGAATGTGTCTTTTACTGGTGGTACATAATGACCTGTTTCACCACTTCTCTTTAGCAGTGACATATTTTAAGGTATTTGTGAATGTAAGGTACATATGTAGGATCTTAATTTGATCAATGCAGGCCATTTTTAACTGGTAGTGTATTTGAGGTTTAAAAAGACTTCTAAAGTTTGTAATTTCCACATAGAAATGTCTTGATTTGATTTCCCCTTACGAAAAACACCTTCAAAAATGTAGATATGGGAGTTTATCATAATTTGATTTGTTTTTGAATTCTTTGTGGATCTGTGTAATCTGAGGGAAATATGTGTCTCTAATATGGTCATACATTTGGCAGGAGGTTAGGAAGTGCAGCTCAAGTTTCCACCTCATGTTGTGGGTCTCTCTCTCTCTCTCTGACAGAGTGAGGGTGAGAAGCCCGGAGCCACTAAACTATGGGGGGGGGGGGACAGCCTATGGTAGATATGAGGCCAGAGCCAAGACTGGCTACTACCCACAGTGTGTGTGTGTGTGTGTGTGTGTGTGTGTGTGTGTGTGTGTGTGTGTGTGTGTGTGTGTGTGTGTGTGTGTGTGTGTGTGTGTGTGTGTGTGTGTGTGTGTGTGTGTGTGTGAGAGAGAGAGAGAGAAAATGGGTGTTGATTGAATATTAGTGTACAGTATATATCTACAGTATGTAGTGGTAGTCAGTCTATATCTAACTGTGGGAAGAGCTTCATCTGCTGTGTGTTTCAGATGGTTTAGAATGGATAGATGGAAACATGTTAATATAGAGGAAAGGAAACATGTATAGAGGGGAAGGAAACAGAACATGTTAATATAGAGGGGAAGGAAACATGTTAGTATAGAGGGGAAGGAAACATGTTAGTATAGAGGGGATGGAAACATGTTAGTATAGAGGGGAAGGAAACATGTTAGTATAGAGGGGAAGGAAACATGTTAGTATAGAGGGGAAGGAAACATGTTAGTATAGAGGGGAAGGAAACATGTTAGTATAGAGGGGATGGAAACATGTTAGTATAGAGGGGAAGGGAACATGTTAGTATAGAGGGGATGGAAACATGTTAGTATAGAGGGGAAGGTAACATGTATAGAGGAGAAGGAAACATGTATAGAGGGGAAGGAAACAGAACATGTTAATATAGAGGGGAAGGAAACATGTTAGTATAGAGGGGAAGGAAACATGTTAGTATAGAGGGGAAGGAAACATGTTAGTATAGAGGGGAAGGAAACATGTTAGTATAGAGGGGAAGGAAACAGAACATGTTAGTATAGAGGGGAAGGAAACAGAACATGTTAATATAGAGGGGATGGAAACATGTTAGTATAGAGGGGAAGGGAACATGTTAGTATAGAGGGGAAGGAAACATGTTAGTATAGAGGGGAAGGAAACAGAACATGTTAGTATAGAGGGGAAGGAAACAGAACATGTTAGTATAGAGGGGAAGGAAACAGAACATGTTAGTATAGAGGGGAAGGAAACATGTTAATATAGAGGGGATGGAAACATGTATAGAGGAGAAGGAAACATGTTAATATAGAGGGGAAGGAAACAGAACATGTTAATATAGAGGGGAAGGAAACAGAACATTTTAGTATAGAGGGGAAGGAAACATGTTAGTATAGAGGGGAAGGAAACAGAACATGTTAGTATAGAGGGGAAGGAAACAGAACATGTTAGTATAGAGGGGAAGGAAACAGAACATGTTAGTATAGAGGGGAAGGAAACATGTTAGTATAGAGGGGAAGGAAACATGTTAGTATAGAGGGGAAGGAAACATGTTAGTATAGAGGGGAAGGTAACATGTTAGTATAGAGGGGAAGGAAACATAACATGTTAGTATAGAGGGGAAGGAAACAGAACATGTTAATATAGAGGGGAAGGAAACAGAACATGTTAGTATAGAGGGGAAGGAAACAGAACATGTTAGTATAGAGGGGAAGGAAACAGAACATGTTAGTATAGAGGGGAAGGAAACAGAACATGTTAATATAGAGGGGAAGGAAACAGAACATGTTAGTATAGAGGGGAGGAAACATGTTAATATAGAGGGGAAGGAAACATGTTAGTTAGTATAGAGGGGAAGGAAACATGTTAATATAGAGGGGAAGGAAACATGTTAGTATAGAGGGGAAGGAAACATGTTAATATAGAGGGGAAGGAAACATGTTAATATAGAACAACATGTATAGAGGGGAAGGAAACAGAACATGTTAATATAGAGGGAAGGAAACATGTTAGTATAGAGGGAAGGTAACATGTATAGAGGGAAGGAAACATGTTAATATAGAGGGGAAGGAAACAGAACATGTTAATATAGAGGGGAAGGAAACAGAACATTTTAGTATAGAGGGGAAGGAAACATGTTAATATAGAGGGGAAGGAAACATAACATGTTAGTATAGAGGGGAAGGAAACAGAACATTTTAGTATAGAGGGGAAGGAAACATGTTAGTATAGAGGGGAAGGAAACAGAACATGTTAGTATAGAGGGGAAGGAAACAGAACATGTTAGTATAGAGGGGAAGGAAACAGAACATGTTAGTATAGAGGGGAAGGAAACATGTTAGTATAGAGGGGAAGGAAACATGTTAGTATAGAGGGGAAGGAAACATGTTAGTATAGAGGGGAAGGAAACATAACATGTTAGTATAGAGGGGAAGGAAACATAACATGTTAGTATAGAGGGGAAGGAAACAGAACATGTTAATATAGAGGGGAAGGAAACAGAACATGTTAGTATAGAGGGGAAGGAAACAGAACATGTTAGTATAGAGGGGAAGGAAACAGAACATGTTAGTATAGAGGGGAAGGAAACAGAACATGTTAATATAGAGGGGAAGGAAACAGAACATGTTAGTATAGAGGGGAGGGAAACATGTTAATATAGAGGGGAAGGAAACATGTTAGTTAGTATAGAGGGGAAGGAAACATGTTAATATAGAGGGGAAGGAAACATGTTAGTATAGAGGGGAAGGAAACATGTTAATATAGAGGGGAAGGAAACATGTTAATATAGAGGGGAAGGTAACATGTATAGAGGGGAAGGAAACAGAACATGTTAATATAGAGGGGACGGAAACATGTTAGTATAGAGGGGAAGGTAACATGTATAGAGGGGAAGGAAACAGAACATGTTAATATAGAGGGGAAGGAAACAGAACATGTTAATATAGAGGGGAAGGAAACATGTTAGTATAGAGGGGAAGGAAACATGTTAATATAGAGGGGAAGGAAACAGAACATGTTAATATAGAGGGGAAGGAAACATGTTAGTATAGAGGGGAAGGAAATATGTTAGTATAGAGGGGATGGAAACATGTTAGTATAGAGGGGAAGGTAACATGTTAGTATAGAGGGGAAGGTAACATGTATAGAGGGGAAGGAAACAGAACATGTTAATATAGAGGGGAAGGAAACAGAACATGTTAATATAGAGGGGAAGGAAACATGTTAGTATAGAGGGGAAGGAAAGATGTTAATATAGAGGGGATGGAAACAGAACATGTTAGTATAGAGGGGAAGGAAACAGAACATGTTAGTATAGAGGGGAAGGAAACAGAACATGTTAGTATAGAGGGGAAGGAAACATGTTAGTATAGAGGGGAAGGAAAGATGTTAATATAGAGGGGATGGAAACAGAACATGTTAGTATAGAGGGGAAGGAAACAGAACATGTTAGTATAGAGGGGAAGGAAACATGTTAGTATAGAGGGGAAGGAAACAGAACATGTTAATATAGAGGGGAAGGAAACAGAACATTTTAGTATAGAGGGGAAGGAAACATGTTAATATAGAGGGGAAGGAAACAGAACATGTTAGTATAGAGGGGAAGGAAACAGAACATGTTAGTATAGAGGGGAAGGAAACATGTTAGTATAGAGGGGAAGGAAACATGTTAGTATAGAGGGGAAGGAAACAGAACATGTTAGTATAGAGGGGAAGGAAACAGAACATGTTAATATAGAGGGGAAGGAAACATGTTAGTATAGAGGGGAAGGAAACAGAACATGTTAGTATAGAGGGGAAGGAAACAGAACATGTTAGTATAGAGGGGAAGGAAACAGAACATGTTAATATAGAGGGGAAGGAAACAGAACATGTTAGTATAGAGGGGAAGGAAACATGTTAATATAGAGGGGAAGGAAACATGTTAGTATAGAGGGGAAGGAAACATGTTAATATAGAGGGGAAGGAAACATGTTAATATAGAGGGGAAGGAAACATGTTAACATGTTAGTATAGAGGGGAAGGAAACAGAACATGTTAGTATAGAGGGGAAGGAAACATGTTAATATAGAGGGGAAGGAAACATGTTAATATAGAGGGGAAGGAAAGATGTTAATATAGTTGTTAGTATAGAGGGGAAGGAAACAGAACATGTTAGTATAGAGGGGAAGGAAACAGAACATGTTAGTATAGAGGGGAAGGAAACATGTTAGTATAGAGGGGAAGGAAAGATGTTAATATAGAGGGGATGGAAACAGAACATGTTAGTATAGAGGGGAAGGAAACAGAACATGTTAGTATAGAGGGGAAGGAAACAGAACATGTTAGTATAGAGGGGAAGGAAACATGTTAGTATAGAGGGGAAGGAAAGATGTTAATATAGAGGGGATGGAAACAGAACATGTTAGTATAGAGGGGAAGGAAACAGAACATGTTAGTATAGAGGGGAAGGAAACAGAACATGTTAGTATAGAGGGGAAGGAAACATGTTAACATGTTAGTATAGAGGGGAAGGAAACATGGAAACAGAACATGTTAGTATAGAGGGGAAGGAAACAGAACATGTTAGTATAGAGGGGAAGGAAACATGTTAGTATAGAGGGGAAGGAAACAGAACATGTTAGTATAGAGGGGAAGGAAACATGTTAATATAGAGGGGAAGGAAACAGAACATGTTAGTATAGAGGGGAAGGAAACATGTTAGTATAGAGGGGAAGGAAACATGTTAGTATAGAGGGGAAGGAAACATGTTAGTATAGAGGGAAGGAAACAGAACATGTTAATATAGAGGGGAAGGAAACATGTTAATATAGAGGGGAAGGAAACATGTTAGTATAGAGGGGAAGGTAACATGTATAGAGGGGAAGGAAACAGAACATGTTAATATAGAGGGGAAGGAAACATAACATGTTAATATAGAGGGGAAGGAAACATGTTAGTATAGAGGGGAAGGAAACATGTTAATATAGAGGGGAAGGAAACAGAACATGTTAATATAGAGGGGAAGGAAACATGTTAGTATAGAGGGGAAGGAAACATGTTAATATAGAGGGGATGGAAACAGAACATGTTAGTATAGAGGGGAAGGAAACAGAACATGTTAGTATAGAGGGGAAGGAAACATGTTAATATAGAGGGGAAGGAAACAGAACATGTTAGTATAGAGGGGAAGGAAACATGTTAGTATAGAGGGGAAGGAAACAGAACATGTTAGTATAGAGGGGAAGGAAACAGAACATGTTAGTATAGAGAGGAAGGAAACAGAACATGTTAGTATAGAGGGGAAGGAAACAGAACATGTTAGTATAGAGGGGAAGGAAACAGAACATGTTAGTATAGAGGGGAAGGAAACAGAACATGTTAGTATAGAGGGGAAGGAAATAGAGGGAAGGAAAGATGTTAATATAGAGGGGAAGGAAACATGTTAATATAGAGGGAAGGAAACATGGGGAAGTATAGAGGGGAAGGTAACATGTATAGAGGGAAGGAAACATGTTAATATAGAGGGGAAGGAAACAGAACATGTTAATATAGAGGGAAGGAAACAGAACATTTTAGTATAGAGGGGAAGGAAACATGTTAATATAGAGGGGAAGGAAACATAACATGTTAGTATAGAGGGGAAGGAAACAGAACATTTTAGTATAGAGGGGAAGGAAACATGTTAGTATAGAGGGAAGGAAACAGAACATGTTAGTATAGAGGGGAAGGAAACAGAACATGTTAGTATAGAGGGGAAGGAAACAGAACATGTTAGTATAGAGGGGAAGGAAACATGTTAGTATAGAGGGGAAGGAAACATGTTAGTAAAGGGGAAGGAAACATGTTAGTATAGAGGGGAAGGAAACATGTTAGTATAGAGGGGAAGGAAACATAACATGTTAGTATAGAGGGGAAGGAAACAGAACATGTTAATATAGAGGGAAGGAAACATGTTAGTATAGAGGGGAAGGAAACAGAACATGTTAGTATAGAGGGAAGAAACAGAACATGTTAGTATAGAGGGGAAGGAAACAGAACATGTTAATATAGAGGGGAAGGAAACAGAACATGTTAGTATAGAGGGGAGGAAACATGTTAATATAGAGGGGAAGGAAACATGTTAGTATAGAGGGAAGGAAACATGTTAATATAGAGGGGAAGGAAACATGTTAGAGGGGAAGGAAACATGTTATAGAGGGGAAGGAAACATGTTAATATAGAGGGGAAGGGTAAGAGGGGAAGGAAACAGAACATGTTAATATAGAGGGAAGGAAACATGTTACATGTTAACATGTATAGAGGGGAAGGAAACAGAACATGTTAATATAGAGGGGAAGGAAACAGAACATGTTAACATGTTAATATAGAGGGGAAGGAAACAGAACATGTTAGTATAGAGGGAAGGAAACATGTTAATAGAGGGGAAGGAAATATGTTAGAGGGGAAGGAAACATGTTAGTATATGTTAATAAATAGTATAGAGGGGAAGGAAACAGAACATGTTAATATAGAGGGGAAGGAAAGAACATGTTAGTATAGTATAGAGGGGAAGGAAACATGTGGATAGAGGGGGAAACAGAACATGTTAAACAGAACATGTTAGTATAGAGGGAAGGAAACATGTTAGAGGGGAAGGAAACAGAACATGTTAGTATAGAGGGAAGGAAACAGAACATGTTAGTATAGAGGGGAAG
>NW_026290962.1:272500-277500 GCF_023373465.1 Oncorhynchus keta | reverse complement strand
AATTTGTTGTCTGTATATTTGATCATTTCGTTGAGGATACCATCGACACCACAGGCCTTTTTGGGTTGGAGGGTTTTTATTTTGTCCTGTAACTCGTTCAAGGTAATTGGAGAATCCAGTGGGTTCTGGTAGTCTTTAATAGTTGATTCTAAGATCTGTATTTGATCATGTATATGTTTTTGCTCTTTATTCTTTGTTATAGAGCCAAAAAGATTGGAGAAGTGGTTTACCCAGACATCTCCATTTTGGATAGATAATTCTTCGTGTTGTTGTTTGTTTAGTGTTTTCCAATTTTCCCAGAAGTGGTTAGAGTCTATGGATTCTTCAATTACATTGAGCTGATTTCTGACATGCTGTTCCTTCTTTTTCCGTAGTGTGTTTCTGTATTGTTTTAGTGATTCACCATAGTGAAGGCGTAGACTCAGGTTTTCTGGGTCTCTATGTTTTTGGTTGGAAAGGTTTCTCAATTTCTTTCTTAGATTGTTGCATTCTTCATCAAACCATTTGTCATTATTGTTAATTTTCTTCGGTTTTCTATTTGAGATTTTTAGATTTGATAGAGAAGCTGAGAGGTCAAATACACTGTTAAGATTTTCTACTGCCAAGTTTACACCTTCACTATTACAGTGGAACATTTTACCCAGGAAATTGTCTAAAAGGGATTGCATTTGTTGTTACCTAATTGTGTTTTGGTAGGTTTCCAAACTGCATTCCTTCCACCTATAGCATTTCTTAATGTTACTCAGTTCCTTTGGCTTTGATGCCTCGTGATTGAGTATTGCTCTGATCAAGTAGACTGTGATTTTGCTGTGGTCTGATAGGGGTGTTAGTGGGCTGACTGTGAACGCTCTGAGAGACTCTGGGTTGAGGTCAGTGATAAAGTAGTCTACAGTACTACTGCCAAGAGATGAGCTATAGGTGTACCTACCATAGGAGTCCCCTCGAAGCCTACCGTTGACTATGTACATACCCAGCGTGCGACAGAGCTGCAGAAGATGTGACCCGTTTTTGTTGGTTATGTTGTCATAGTTGTGCTTAGGGGGGCAGGTGTTTGTCCCCCTATTCCTCTCTCTAACCCCCCTCTCTCTCTACCCCCCCCTCTCTCTCTCTAACCCCCCCCCTCTCTTTCTAACCCCATCTCCCTCTCTCTCTCTAACCCCCTCTTTCTCTCACTCTCTCTCTAACCCCCTCACACTTTCTTTCTCTCTACCCCCCTCTCTCTCCCCCCCTAACCCCCTCTCTCTCTCTAACCCTCTCTCCCCCTCTCTCTCTAACCCCCTCTCTATCTCTCTCTACCCCCCTCTTGCTCTCTAACCCCTCTAACCCCCCTCTCTCTCTAACCCCCTCTCTCTCTATCTCTCTCTCTCACCCCCAATTCTTTATTGGCATGGGAAACATGTGTTAACTTGCTAGACAACATACTAATATATAAAGTGAAAAACAACCAGTAAACCATACTTTCAAAACAGTAAAGACATTACAAATGTCATAACCCCCAAGATCTAAATATGGGTTGTATTTACTCTTCTAACCCCCTTGCTGCTGTGATGGCACACTGTGGAACACCCAGTAGGTATGGGAGTTTTTCAAAATTGGATATGTTTTCGAATCTTTGTGGATCTCTCTCTAACCCCAGCTCCCACCTCTTTTGTGGGCTGAGCACATCCTCTCTCTCTCTCTCTCTCTCTCTCTCTCTCTCTCTCTCTCTCTCTCTCTCTCTCTCTCTCTCTCTCTCTCTCTCTCTCTCTCTCTCTCTCTCTCTCTATACCCCCCTCTTTGCTCTCTCCCTCACTCTCTTTCCCAACTTATAGTTATAGCCCATTACTGGTCTGGACCCAGTCAGGAACAACTCTGGGCCCTAGTTATAGCCCATTACTGGTCTGGACCCAGTCAGGAACAACTCTGGGCCCTAGTTATAGCCCATTACTGGTCTGGACCCAGTCAGGAACAACTCTGGGCCCTAGTTTTAGCCCATTACTGGTCTGGACCCAGTCAGGAACAACTCTGGGCCCTAGTTATAGCCCATTACTGGTCTGGACCCAGTCAGGAACAACTCTGGGCCCTAGTTATAGCCCATTACTGGTCTGGACCCAGTCAGGAACAACTCTGGGCCCTAGGTATAGCCCATTACTGGTCTGGACCCTGTCAGTTAGTTAGTTAGTTATAGTTATAGCCCATTACTGGTCTGGACCCTGTCAGTTAGTTAGTTAGTTATAGTTATAGCCCATTACTGGCCACTATAAAAGAACCCATAAATATGACCAGACTATAAAAGTCTACATTGGGATTTTACAGTAATGAAGAAAGCCAACGATCCAAAACAGGGAATGTTTCCTTTGTTAAAGTCGTTCAGACTGACCCCATGCAGGGCTGCTGAAATATTCCCCAGTCTTCACATTTATAATGCGTGCCATACAACCCTGTTCCCTAGTGCACTTCTTTTTAACCAGGGCCCATAGGGTTCCGGTCATTAGTAGTGCACTATATAGGGGATAGGGTTACATTTGAGACGCAAACTCAACAGACCCAAGGCCAGAATGGCAGACAACAACATATTCAAGGCACATGGAATGTGCTGTGTGCTTGCAGAATGTTGTCATTTCTCTCCCTCCCCTTCCCTATTTCCCTTCTTCACTCACTGCCCTTCTCTCCGCTTCTCCCTCTCTCTCCCTCCATCCTCTCTGTCTCTCCACCCTCACTTTCCCTCCCTCCTTTCTCTCTCTGTCTCTCTCTCTCCACCCTCTCTCTCCCATTCTCTCTCTGTCCCTATCGCCATCCTCTCCCCAGTGTCTCCGTCTCTCTCTCTCTACCCTCTCTCTGTCTCTCCACCCTCTCTCTCTCTCTCTCTCCACCCTCTCTCCACCCTCTCTCTCTCTCTCTCTCTCCTCTCTCTCTCTCTCTACCCTCTCTCTGTCTCTCCACCCTCTCTGTCTCTCTGTCTCTCCACCCTCTCTCTCTCTCTGTCTCTCCACCCTCTCTCTCTCTCTCTCTCTCTCTGTCTCTCCACCCTCTCTCTCTCTCTCTGTCTCTCTCTCTGTCTCTCCACCCTCTCTCTCTCTCTCTCTCTGACTCTCCACCCTCTCTCTCTCTGTCTCTCTCTGTCTCTCCACCCTCTCTCTCTCTCTCTGTCTCTCTCTCTCTGTCTCTCCTCTCCTCTCTCTCTCTCTCTCTGACTCTCCACCCTCTCTCTCTCTGTCTCTCTCTGTCTCTCCACCCTCTCTCTCTCTCTCTCTCTCTCTCTCTGTCTCTCCGTCTCTCCGTCTCTCTCTCTCTCTCTCTCTCTCTCTCTCTCTCTCTCTCTCTCTCTCTCTCTCTCTCTCTCGCTGTAGGACACACCAGCAGCAGTGTTATACAACAGGAAGTGAAGCTGGTCTCAAGAGCTTTGAGACAAACCCTAAGAGCTCTCTGCCAAGAGGAGACCTCTCAATACAGCCAGTCTTATATTGTTGGTGTGTGTGTGTGCCTGCATGTGTGTGTGTGTGTGTGTGTGTGTGTGTGTGTGTGTGTGTGTGTGTGTGTGTGTGTGTGTGTGTGTGTGTGTGTGTGTGTGTGTGTGTGTGTATTCACCAACAGGAGATAGAAGTAAAGACTAACAGCTCGTCTCTCTCTTTCTCTGATGGAAGAAATGTCTGTTGCTTCTATGTTAGTCTTCTCTCAGGTAGAGGCAGATACACTGGGATCACAAGTTCTTTTCAACTAATAAAATGTTACAACTGCTCACTTTCGGTTATTTGGAAATTGATTCCTCTCCAAAATATTGTTCTTTTTTAAACAAGCCTTGGAAAGCTGGTTGCAATTTCAGTTCAATCCACCTGTAAAGACAGAACAAGGGGGCTATCATAGGGGGTTATTCTTCCCTTCTACCCTCCCTTGGAGGGCTATCATAGGGGTTATTATATCCTTATACCCCCCCATGGAGGGCTATCATAGGGGGTTACTATATCCTTCCACCTCCCTTGGAGGGCTATCATAGGGGGTTATTATATACTTCTACCCCCCATGGAGGGCTATCATAGGGGGTTATTTTTCCCTTCTACCCTCCCTTGGAGGGCTATCATAGGGGGTTATTTTTCCCTTCTACCCTCCCTTGGAGGGCTATCATAGGGGGTAATTATATCCTTGTACCTCCCTTGGAGGGCTATCATAGGGGGTTATTATATCCTTGTACCTCCCTTGGAGGGCTATCATAGGGGGTTATTTTTCCCTTCTACCCTCCCTTGGAGGGCTATCATAGGGGGTTATTCTTCCCTTCTACCCTCCCTTGGAGGGCTATCATAGGGGGTTATTTTTCCCTTCTACCCTCCCTTGGAGGGCTATCATAGGGGGTTATTATATCCTTGTATCCCCCTTGGAGGGCTATCATAGGGGGTTACTATATCCTTCTACCCCCCATGGAGGGCTATCATAGGGGGTTACTATATCCTTCTACCCCCCATGGAGGGCTATCATAGGGGGTTATTATATCCTTGTACCCCCCTTGGAGGGCTATCATAGGGGGTTATTATATCCTTCTAACCTCCCTTGGAGGGCTATCATAGGGGGTTATTATATCCTTATAACCTCCCTTGGAGGGCTATCATAGGGGGTTATTATATCCTTCTAACCTCCCTTGGAGGGCTATCCTAGGGGGTTATTATATCCTTCTAACCCCCCTTGGAGGGCTATCCTAGGGGGTTATTATATCCTTCTAACCTCCCTTGGAGGGCTATCATAGGGGGTTATTATATCCTTCTAACCTCCCTTGGAGGGCTATCATAGGGGGTTATTATATCCTTCTAACCCCCCTTGGAGGGCTATCCTAGGGGGGTATTTATCTCTGCCCCTCTCTCACCCCATTTCTCCCCTCATTTTCCTATCCCCCCTCCTTTCTCTCTCCTCTTTCAATTCAATTAATCTCCCCTCTTTCTCTCTCCCCCTATCTCCTCTTTCTCTCTCCCCCTCTCTCCTCATTCTCTCTCCCCTCCTTCTCTCTCCCCCCTCTCCTCTTTCTCTCTCCCCTC
>NW_026290962.1:212500-267500 GCF_023373465.1 Oncorhynchus keta | reverse complement strand
ACCATCAGTCCAGATACCATCAGATGCAGATACCATCAGATGCAGATACCATCAGATGCAGATACCATCAGATGCAGATACCATCAGATGCAGATACCATCAGATGCAGATACCATCAGTCCAGATACCATCAGATGCAGATACCATCAGATGCAGATACCATCAGTCCAGATACCATCAGATGCAGATACCATCAGATGCAGATACCATCAGTCCAGATACCATCAGATGCAGATACCATCAGATGCAGATACCATCAGTCCAGATACCATCAGATGCAGATACCATCAGATGAAGATACCATCAGATGCAGATACCATCAGATGCAGATACCATCAGATGCAGATACCATCAGATGCAGATACCATCAGTCCAGATACCATCAGATGCAGATACCATCAGTCCAGATACCATCAGATGCAGATACCATCAGATGCAGATACCATCAGATGCAGATACCATCAGATGCAGATACCATCAGTCCAGATACCATCAGATGCAGATACCATCAGATGCAGATACCATCAGATGCCATAGATACCATCAGATGCAGATACCATCAGTCCAGATACCATCAGATGCAGATACCATCAGATGCAGATACCATCAGTCCAGATACCATCAGTCCAGATACCATCAGTTCCAGATACCATCAGATGCAGATACCATCAGTCCAGATACCATCAGATACCATCAGATGCAGATACCATCAGTCCAGATACCATCAGTCCAGATACCATCAGATGCAGATACCATCAGATGCAGATACCATCAGATGCAGATACCATCAGTCCAGATACCATCAGTCCAGATACCATCAGTCCAGATACCATCAGATGCAGATACCATCAGATGCAGATACCATCAGATGCAGATACCATCAGATGCAGATACCATCAGTCCAGATACCATCAGTCCAGATACCATCAGATGCAGATACCATCAGTCCAGATACCATCAGATGCAGATACCATCAGTCCAGTATACCATCAGATGCAGATACCATCAGTCCAGATACCATCAGTCCAGATACCATCAGTCCAGATACCATCAGATGCAGATACCATCAGTCCAGATACCATCAGATGCAGATACCATCAGTCCAGATACCATCAGTCCAGATACCATCAGATGCAGATACCATCAGATGCAGATACCATCAGATGCAGATACCATCAGTCCAGATACCATCAGATGCAGATACCATCAGATGCAGATACCATCAGTCCAGATACCATCAGTCCAGATACCATCAGTGCAGATACCATCAGATGCAGATACCATCAGTCCAGATACCATCAGTCCAGATACCATCAGTCCAGATACCATCAGATGCAGATACCATCAGATGCAGATACCATCAGTCCAGATACCATCAGATACCATCAGTCCAGATACCATCAGAGATACCATCAGATACCATCAGATGCAGATACCATCAGATACCATCAGCCAGATACCATCAGATCCAGATACCATCAGAGATGCCAGATACCATCAGTCCAGATACCATCAGTCCAGATACCATCAGATGCAGATACCATCAGATGCAGATACCATCAGTCCAGATACCATCAGATGCAGATACCATCAGATGCAGATACCATCAGTCCAGATACCATCAGATGCAGATACCATCAGATGCAGATACCATCAGATCCAGATACCATCAGATGCAGATACCATCAGTCCAGTATACCATCAGATGCAGATACCATCAGTCCAGATACCATCAGATGCAGATACCATCAGATGCAGATACCATCAGTCCAGATACCATCAGTCCAGATACCATCAGATGCAGATACCATCAGATGCAGATACCATCAGATGCAGATACCATCAGATGCAGATACCATCAGTCCAGATACCATCAGATGCAGATACCATCAGATGCAGATACCATCAGATGCAGATACCATCAGTCCAGATACCATCAGTCCAGATACCATCAGATGCAGATACCATCAGATCCAGATACCATCAGTCCAGATACCATCAGTCCAGATACCATCAGTCCAGATACCATCAGATGCAGATACCATCAGATGCAGATACCATCAGATGCAGATACCATCAGATGCAGATACCATCAGATGCAGATACCATCAGTCCAGATACCATCAGTCCAGATACCATCAGATCCAGATACCATCAGATGCAGATACCATCAGATGCAGATACCATCAGATGCAGATACCATCAGTCCAGATACCATCAGATGCAGATACCATCAGATGCAGATACCATCAGACCAGATACCATCAGATGCAGATACCATCAGTCCAGATACCATCAGTCCAGATACCATCAGATGCAGATACCATCAGTCCAGATACCATCAGATGCAGATACCATCAGTCCAGAACCATCAGCTGCAGATACCATCAGATCCATCAGTCCAGATACCATCAGATGCAGATACCATCAGATGCAGATACCATCAGATGCAGATACCATCAGTGCAGATACCATCAGATGCAGATACCAGATAGATACCATCAGTCCAGATACCATCAGTCCAGATACCATCAGATGCAGATACCATCAGATGCAGATACCATCAGATGCAGATACCATCAGTCCAGATACCATCAGTGGATACCATCAGATAGATACCATCAGATGCCAGATACCATCAGTCCAGATACCATCAGATCCAGATACCATCAGTCCAGATACCATCAGTGCAGATACCATCAGATGCAGATACCATCAGTGCAGATACCATCAGATGCAGATACCATCAGATGCAGATACCATCAGTCCAGATACCATCAGATCAGATGCAGATACCATCAGATCCAGATACCATCAGCAGATACCATCAGTGGTTAGATACCATCAGTCTCCAGATACCAGGCAGGTAGATACCATCAGTGGATACCATCAGTCAGATACCATCAGAGGCAGATACCATCAGAGGCAGATACCATCAGATGCAGATACCATCAGATGCAGATACCATCAGATGCAGATACCATCAGATGCAGATACCATCAGTGCAGATACCATCAGTCCAGATACCATCAGTCAGATACCATCAGATGCAGATACCATCAGATGCAGATACCATCAGATGCAGATACCATCAGTCCAGATACCATCAGATGCAGATACCATCAGATGCAGATACCAGTCAGATACCAGAGGCAGGTACCATCAGTTGCAGATACCATCAGTCCAGATACCATCAGATGCAGGTAGCCAGTGGTTAGAGGCAGATACCATCAGATACAGATACCATCAGTGGTTAGGAGGCAGATACCATAGATGCAGATACCATCAGATGCAGATACCATCAGTGCCAGATACCATCAGGCAGATACCATCAGATGCAGATACCATCAGATGCAGATACCATCAGTTATACCATCAGAGGCAGATACCATAGTGGTTAGAGGCAGGTAGATACCATCAGTCCAGATACCATCAGGCAGATACCATCAGATGCAGATACCATCAGGCAGATACCATCAGCCTAGATACCATCAGATGCAGATACCATCAGTCAGATACCATCAGATGCAGATACCATCAGATGCAGATACCATCAGTCCAGATACCATCAGATGCAGATACCATCAGTGGATACCATCAGATGCAGATACCATCAGATGCAGATACAGATACCATCAGATCAGATACCATCAGATGCAGATACCATCAGACTGTACCATCAGATGCAGATACCATCAGATGCAGATACCATCAGATGCAGATACCATCAGATGCAGATACCATCAGATGCAGATACCATCAGTCCAGATACCATCAGATGCAGATACCATCAGATACCATCAGATGCAGATACCATCAGTCAGATACCATCAGATGCAGATACCATCAGATGCAGATACCATCAGTCCAGATACCATCAGATCAGTCCACCCATCAGATGCAGATACCATCAGATGCAGATACCATCAGTCCAGATACCAGACAGATACCATCAGATCAGATACCATCAGATCAGATACCATCAGATGCAGATACCATCAGATCAGATACCATCAGATACCATCAGATGCAGATACCATCAGATGCAGATCTCCACCATCAGTCAGATTACCATCAGATACCATCAGTCCAGATCAGATAGATACCATCAGATGCAGATGCAGATGACCATCAGATGCAGATACCATCAGATACTCAGTCAGATACCATCAGATGCAGATACCATCAGTCCAGTTTCAGATGCAGATACCATCAGTTATCAGATACCATCAGAGCAGATACCATCAGACCAGATACCATCAGATGCAGACTACCATCAGATGCAGATACCATCAGACTAGATACCATCAGACTGCAGATACCATCAGATGCAGATACCATCAGTCCAGAGACCATCAGACTCTACCATCAGATGCAGACTATCAGACTCTACCCTACAGACTGCAGACTACCAACCCTAGTCAGACCCAGTCAGACTATCAGACTCTAACCCTCAGACTATCAGACTCTAACCCTAGATCCAGACTATCAGACTCTAACCCTACAGACTATCAGACTACTAACCCTACAGACTATCAGACCAGTATACCATAACCCTACAGACTATCAGACTCCCCTAACCCTACCAGACTATACCACTATCAGACTCTAACCCTACAGACCATCAGACTACCATAACCCTACAGACTATCAGACAGATACCTAACCCTACAGACTATCAGACCATAACCCTACAGACTAGATGCAGATACCATCAGACTACCAACCCTACAGACAGATCAGACTCTAACCCTACAGACTAGGCCATCAGACTAACCCTACAGACTATCAGACTCAGATAACCCTAGAGCAGACTATCAGACTCTAACCCATACAGACTATCAGACTCTAAGATACCCAGACTATCAGACTACCATCAACCACTATGCAGATACAGAGATACTATCAGACTCTAACCCTACAGACTATCAGACTCTAACCCTACAGACTATCAGACTCTAACCCTACAGATACCATCAGATATCAGACCCTAACCCTCAGACTATCAGACTCTAACCCTACAGACTATCAGACTCTAACCCTACAGACTATCAGACTCTAACCCTACAGACTATCAGACTCAACCCTACAGACTATCAGACTCTAACCCTACAGACTATCAGACTATCAGACTATCAGACTCTAACCCTACAGACTATCAGACTCTAACCCTACAGACTATCAGACTCTCAGACCCTACAGACTATCAGACTATCAACTCTAACCCTACAGACTATCAGACTCTAACCCTACAGACTATCAGACTCTAACCCTACAGACTATCAGACTCTAACCCTACAGACCTCAGACTATCAGACTCTAACCCTACAGACTATCAGACTCTAACCCTACAGACTATCAGACTCTAACCCTACAGACTATCAGACTCTAACCCTACAGACTATCAGACTCTAACCCTACAGACTATCAGACTCTAACCCTACAGACTATCAGACTCTAACCCTACAGACTATCAGACTCTAACCCTACAGACTATCAGACTCTAACCCTACAGACTATCAGACTCTAACCCTACAGACTATCAGACTCTAACCCTACAGACTATCAGACTCTAACCCTACAGACTATCAGACTCTAACCCTACAGACTATCAGACTCTAACCCTACAGACTATCAGACTCTAACCCTACAGACTATCAGACTCTAACCCTACAGACTATCAGACTATCAGACTCTAACCCTACAGACTATCAGACTCTAACCCTACAGACTATCAGACTCTAACCCTACAGACTATCAGACTCTAACCCTACAGACTATCAGACTCTAACCCTACAGACTATCAGACTCTAACCCTACAGACTATCAGACTCTAACCCTACAGACTATCAGACTATCAGACTATCAGACTCTAACCCTACAGACTATCAGACTCTAACCCTACAGACTATCAGACTCTAACCCTACAGACTATCAGACTCTAACCCTACAGACTATCAGACTCTAACCCTACAGACTATCAGACTCTAACCCTACAGACTATCAGACTCTAACCCTACAGACTATCAGACTATCAGACTATCAGACTCTAACCCTACAGACTATCAGACTCTAACCCTACAGACTATCAGACTCTAACCCTACAGACTATCAGACTCTAACCCTACAGACTATCAGACTCTAACCCTACAGACTATCAGACTCTAACCCTACTGACTATCAGACTCTAACCCTACAGACTATCAGACTCTAACCCTACAGACTATCAGACTCTAACCCTACAGACTATCAGACTCAGACTAACCCTACAGACTATCAGACTCAGACTAACCCTACAGACTATCAGACTCTAACCCTACAGACTATCAGACTCTAACCCTACAGACTATCAGACTCTAACCCTACAGACTATCAGACTCTAACCCTACAGACTATCAGACTCTAACCCTACAGACTATCAGACTCTAACCCTACAGACTATCAGACTCTAACCCTACAGACTATCAGACTCTAACCCTACAGACTATCAGACTCTAACCCTACAGACTATCAGACTCTAACCCTACAGACTATCAGACTCTAACCCTACAGACTATCAGACTCTAACCCTACAGACTATCAGACTCTAACCCTACAGACTATCAGACTCTAACCCTACAGACTATCAGACTCTAACCCTACAGACTATCAGACTCTAACCCTACAGACTATCAGACTCTAACCCTACAGACTATCAGACTCTAACCCTACAGACTATCAGACTCTAACCCTACAGACTATCAGACTCTAACCCTACAGACTATCAGACTCTAACCCTACAGACTATCAGACTCTAACCCTACAGACTATCAGACTCTAACCCTACAGACTATCAGACTCTAACCCTACAGACTATCAGACTATCAGACTATCAGACTCTAACCCTACAGACTATCAGACTCTAACCCTACAGACTATCAGACTCTAACCCTACAGACTATCAGACTCTAACCCTACAGACTATCAGACTCTAACCCTACAGACTATCAGACTCTAACCCTACAGACTATCAGACTCTAACCCTACAGACTATCAGACTCTAACCCTACAGACTATCAGACTCTAACCCTACAGACTATCAGACTCTAACCCTACAGACTATCAGACTCTAACCCTACAGACTATCAGACTCTAACCCTACAGACTATCAGACTCTAACCCTACAGACTATCAGACTCTAACCCTACAGACTATCAGACTCTAACCCTACAGACTATCAGACTCTAACCCTACAGACTATCAGACTCTAACCCTACAGACTATCAGACTCTAACCCTACAGACTATCAGACTCTAACCCTACAGACTATCAGACTCTAACCCTACAGACTATCAGACTCTAACCCTACAGACTATCAGACTCTAACCAGACTATCAGACTCTAACCCTCAGACTCTCAGACCCTAACCCTACAGACTATCAGACTCTAACCCTACAGACTCTACAGACTATCAGACTCTAACCCTACAGACTATCAGACTCTAACCCTACAGACTATCAGACTCTAACCCTACAGACTATCAGACTCTAACCCTACAGACTATCAGACTCTAACCCTACAGACTATCAGACTCTAACCCTACAGACTATCAGACTCTAACCCTACAGAGACTATCAGACTCTAACCCTACAGACTATCAGACTCTAACCCTACAGACTATCAGACTCTAACCCTACAGACTATCAGACTCTAACCCTACAGACTATCAGACTATACAGACTATCAGACTCTAACCCTACAGACTATCAGACAGACTATCAGACTCTAACCCTACAGACTATCAGACTCTAACCCTACAGACTATCAGACTCTAACCCTACAGACTATCAGACTCTAACCCTACAGACTATCAGACTCTAACCCTACAGACTATCAGACTCTAACCCTACAGACTACAGACTATCAGACTCTAACCCTACAGACTATCAGACTATCAGACTCTAACCCTACAGACTATCAGACTCTAACCCTACAGACTATCAGACTCTAACCCTACAGACTATCAGACTCTAACCCTACAGACTATCAGACTCTAACCCTACAGACTATCAGACTATCAGACTCTAACCCTACAGACTATCAGACTCTAACCCTACAGACTATCAGACTCTAACCCTACAGACTATCAGACTCTAACCCTACAGACTATCAGACTCTAACCCTACAGACTATCAGACTCTAACCCTACAGACTATCAGACTCTAACCCTACAGACTATCAGACTCTAACCCTACAGACTATCAGACTCTAACCCTACAGACTATCAGACTCTAACCCTACAGACTATCAGACTCTAACCCTACAGACTATCAGACTCTAACCCTAACAGACTATCAGACTCTAACCCTACAGACTATCAGACTCTAACCCTACAGACTATCAGACTCTAACCCTACAGACTATCAGACTCTAACCCCCTACAGACTATCAGACTCTAACCCTACAGACTATCAGACTCTAACCCTACAGACTATCAGACTCTAACCCTACAGACTATCAGACTCTAACCCTACAGACTATCAGACTCTAACCCTACAGACTATCAGACTCTAACCCTACAGACTATCAGACTCTAACCCTACAGACTATCAGACTCTAACCCTACAGACTATCAGACTCTAACCCTACAGACTATCAGACTCTAACCCTACAGACTATCAGACTCTAACCCTACAGACTATCAGACTCTAACCCTACAGACTATCAGACTCTAACCCTACAGACTATCAGACTATCAGACTATCAGACTATCAGACTCTAACCCTACAGACTATCAGACTCTAACCCTACAGACTATCAGACTCTAACCCTACAGACTATCAGACTCTAACCCTACAGACTATCAGACTCTAACCCTACAGACTATCAGACTCTAACCCTACAGACTATCAGACTCTAACCCTACAGACTATCAGACTCTAACCCTACAGACTATCAGACTCTAACCCTACAGACTATCAGACTCTAACCCTACAGACTATCAGACTCTAACCCTACAGACTATCAGACTCTAACCCTACAGACTATCAGACTCTAACCCTACAGACTATCAGACTCTAACCCTACAGACTATCAGACTATCAGACTCTAACCCTACAGACTATCAGACTCTAACCCTACAGACTATCAGACTCTAACCCTACAGACTATCAGACTCTAACCCTACAGACTATCAGACTCTAACCCTACAGACTATCAGACTCTAACCCTACAGACTATCAGACTCTAACCCTACAGACTATCAGACTCTAACCCTACAGACTATCAGACTCTAACCCTACAGACTATCAGACTCTAACCCTAACCCTAGACTATCAGACTCTAACCCTACAGACTATCAGACTCTAACCCTACAGACTATCAGACTCTAACCCTACAGACTATCAGACTCTAACCCTACAGACTATCAGACTCTAACCCTACAGACTCTAACCCTCAGACTCTCTAACCCTACAGACTATCAGACTCTCACCCTACAGACTATCAGACTCTAACCCTACAGACTATCAGACTCTAACCCTACAGTCTATCAGACTCTAACCCTACAGACTATCAGACTCTAACCCTACAGACTATCAGACTCTAACCCTACAGACTATCAGACTCTCACCCTACAGACTATCAGACTCTAACCCTACAGACTATCAGACTCTAACCCTACAGACTATCAGACTCTAACCCTACAGACTATCAGACTATCAGACTCTAACCCTACAGACTATCAGACTCTAACCCTACAGACTATCAGACTCTAACCCTACAGTCTATCAGACTCTAACCCTACAGACTATCAGACTATCAGACTCTAACCCTACAGACTATCAGACTCTAACCCTACAGACTATCAGACTCTAACCCTAGACTAGACTATCAGACTAACCCTACAGACTCAACCCCCTACAGACTATCAGACTCTAACCCTACAGACTATCAGACTCTAACCCTACAGACTATCAGACTCTAACCCTACAGACTATCAGACTCTAACCCTACAGACTATCAGACTCTAACCCTACAGACTATCAGACTCTAACCCTACAGACTATCAGACTCTAACCCTACAGACTATCAGACTCTAACCCTACAGACTATCAGACTCTAACCCTACAGACTATCAGACTCTAACCCTACAGACTATCAGACTCTAACCCTACAGACTATCAGACTCTCACCCTACAGACTATCAGACTCTAACCCTACAGACTATCAGACTCTAACCCTACAGACTATCAGACTCTAACCCTACAGACTATCAGACTCTAACCCTACAGACTATCAGACTCTAACCCTACAGACTATCAGACTCTAACCCTACAGACTATCAGACTCTAACCCTACAGACTATCAGACTCTCACCCTACAGACTACAGACTAACCCTCAGACTCTAACCCTACAGACTATCAGACTCTAACCCTACAGACTATCAGACTCTAACCCTACAGACTAGACTCAACCCTACAGACTAGACTCTAACCCTACAGACTATCAGACTCTAACCCTAAGACTACAGACTAGACTCTAACCCTACAGACTATCAGACTCTAACCCTACAGACTATCAGACTCTAACCCTATCTATCAGACTCTAACCCTACAGACTATCAGACTCTAACCCTACAGACCATACAGACTAACAGACTATCAGACTCTAACCCTACAGACTATCAGACTCTAACCCTCAGACTATCAGACTCTAACCCTACAGACTATCAGACTCTAACCCTACAGACTATCAGACTCTAACCCTACAGACTATCAGACTCTAACCCTACAGACTATCAGACTCTAACCCTACAGACTATCAGACTCTAACCCTACAGACTATCAGACTCTAACCCTACAGACTATCAGACTCTAACCCTACAGACTATCAGACTCTAACCCTACAGACTATCAGACTCTAACCCTACAGACTATCAGACTCTAACCCTACAGACTATCAGACTCTAACCCTACAGACTATCAGACTCTAACCCTACAGACTATCAGACTCTAACCCTACAGACTATCAGACTATCAGACTCTAACCCTACAGACTATCAGACTCTAACCCTACAGACTATCAGACTCTAACCCTACAGACTATCAGACTCTAACCCTACAGACTATCAGACTATCAGACTCTAGACCCTAACCCTAGACTATCAGACTCTAACCCTACAGACTATCAGACTCTAACCCTACAGACTATCAGACTCAAACCCTACAGACTATCAGACTCTAACCCTACAGACTATCAGACTCTAACCCTACAGACAGACTATCAGACTCTAACCCTACAGACTATCAGACTCTAACTCTACAGACCCTACAGACTATCAGACTATCAGACTCTAACCCTACAGACTATCAGACTCTAACTCTTACCCTACAGACTAACCCTACAGACTATCAGACTCTAACCCTACAGACTATCAGACTCTAACCCTACAGACTATCAGAATATCAGACTATCAGACTAACCCTACAGACTATCAGACTCTAACCCTACAGACTATCAGACCTAACCCTACAGACTATCAGACTCTAACCCTACAGACTATCAGACTCTAACCCTACAGACTATCAGACTCTAACCCTACAGACTATCAGACTCTAACTCTTACCCGACAGACTATCAGACTATCAGACTCTAACCCTACAGACTATCAGACTCTAACCCTACAGACTATCAGACTCTAACCCTACAGACTATCAGACTCTAACCCTACAGACTATCAGACTCTAACCCTACAGACTATCAGACTCTAACCCTACAGACTATCAGACTATCCGACTCTAACCCTACAGACTATCAGACTCTAACCCTACAGACTATCAGACTCTAACCCTACAGACTATCAGACTCTAACCCTACAGACTATCAGACTATCAGACTCTAACCCTACAGACTATCAGACTCTAACCCTACAGACTATCAGACTCTAACCCTACAGACTATCAGACTCTAACCCTACAGACTATCAGACTCTAACCCTACAGACTAGACTATGACTACAGACTCTAACCCTACAGACTATCAGACTCTAACCCTACAGACTATCAGACTCTAACCCTCAGACTCCTAACCCTACAGACTATCAGACTCTAACCCTACAGACTATCAGACTCTAACCCTACAGACTATCAGACTATCAGACTCTAACCCTACAGACTATCAGACTCTAACCCTACAGACTATCAGACTCTAACCCTACAGACTATCAGACTCTAACCCTACAGACTATCAGACTCTAACCCTACAGACTATCAGACTCTAACCCTACAGACTATCAGACTCTAACCCTACAGACTATCAGACTCTAACCCTACAGACTATCAGACTCTAACCCTACAGACTATCAGACTCTAACCCTACAGACTATCAGACTATCAGACTCTAACCCTACAGACTATCAGACTCTAACCCTACAGACTATCAGACTATCAGACTCTAACCCTACAGACTATCAGACTCTAACCCTACAGACTATCAGACTCTAACCCTACAGACTATCAGACTCTAACCCTACAGACTATCAGACTCTAACCCTACAGACTATCAGACTCTCACCCTACAGACTATCAGACTATCAGACTCAGACCCTACAGACCATCAGACTAACCCTACAGACTATCAGACTCCCTCTAACCCTACAGACTATCAGACTCTAACCCTACAGACTATCAGACTCTCACCCTACAGACTATCAGACTATCAGACTCTCAACCCTAACAGACTATCAGACTCTAACCCTACAGACTACAGACTCTAACCCTACAGACTATCAGACTCTAACCCTACAGACTATCAGACTCTAACCCTACAGAATATCAGACTCTAACCCTACAGACTATCAGACCCTAACCCTACAGACTATCAGACTCTAACCCCCTACAGACTATCAGACTATCTAACCCTACAGACTATCAGACTCTAACCCTACAGACTATCAGACTCTAACCAGACCTACCTCACAGACTATCAGACTCTAACCCTACAGACTATCAGACTCTAACCCTACAGACTATCAGACTCTAACCCTACAGACTATCAGACTATCAGACTCTAACCCTACAGACTATCAGACTCTAACCCTACAGACTATCAGACTACAGACTATCAGACTCTAACCCTACAGACTATCAGACTCTAACCCTACAGACTATCAGACTCTAACCCTACAGACTATCAGACTAACCCTCAGACTATCAGACTCTAACCCTACAGACTATCAGACTCTAACCCTACAGACTATCAGACTCTAACCCTACAGACTATCAGAATAACCCTCAGACTATCAGACGCTAACCCTACAGACTATCAGACTCTAACCCTACAGACTATCAGACTCTAACCCTTCAGACTAACCCTCAGACTATCAGACTCTAACCCTACAGACTATCAGACTCTAACCCTACAGACTATCAGACTCTAACCCTACAGACTAGACTCAGACTCAGACATATCCGACTCTAACCCTACAGACTATCAGACTCTAACCCTACAGACTATCAGACTATCAGACTCTAACCCTACAGACTATCAGACTCTAACCCTCCTACAGACTATCAGACCCCCTCCAGACTATCAGACTCTAACCCTACAGACTATCAGACTCTAACCCTACAGACTATCAGACTCTAACCCTACAGACTATCAGACTCTAACCCTACAGACTATCAGACTCTAACCCTACAGACTATCAGACTCTAACCTAACCCTAGACTATCAGACCCTAACCCTACAGACTATCAGACTCTAACCCTACAGACTATCAGACTCTAACCCTACAGACTATCAGACTCTAACCCTACAGACTATCAGACTCTAACCCTACTGACTATCAGACTCTAACCCTACAGACTATCAGACCCTAACCCTACAGACTATCAGACTCTAACCCTACAGACTATCAGACTATCAGACTCTAACCCTACAGACTATCAGACTCTAACCCTACAGACTATCAGACTATCAGACTATCAGACGCTAACCCTACAGACTATCAGACTCTAACCCTACAGACTATCAGACTCTAACCCTACAGACTATCAGACTATCAGACTATCAGACGCTAACCCTACAGACTATCAGACTATCCGACTCTAACCCTACAGACTATCAGACTCTAACCCTACAGACTATCAGACTATCAGACTCTAACCCTACAGACGATCAGACTACTGACTGACTCTAACCTCCAGACTATCAGACTCTAACCCTACAGACTATCAGACTCTAACCCTACAGACTATCAGACTCTAACCCTACAGACTATCAGACTCTAACCCTACAGACTATCAGACTCTAACCCTACAGAATATCAGACTCTAACCCTACAGACTATCAGACCTAACCCTACAGACTATCAGACTCTAACCCTACAGACTATCAGACTCTAACCCTACAGACTATCAGACTCTAACCCTACTGACTATCAGACTCTAACCCTACTGACTATCAGACTCTAACCCTACAGACTATCAGACCTAACCCTACAGACTATCAGACTCTAACCCTACAGACTATCAGACTATCAGACTCTAACCCTACAGACTATCAGACTCTAACCCTACAGTCTATCAGACTATCAGACGCTAACCCTACAGACTATCAGACTCTAACCCTACAGACTATCAGACTCTAACCCTACAGACTATCAGACTATCAGACTATCAGACGCTAACCCTACAGACTATCAGACTCTAACCCTACAGACTATCAGACTCTAACCCTACAGTCTATCAGAATATCAGACTATCAGACGCTAACCCTACAGACTATCAGACTCTAACCCTACAGACTATCAGACTCTAACCCTTCAGACTATCAGACTATCAGACTCTAACCCTACAGACTATCAGACTCTAACCCTACAGACTATCAGACTCTAACCCTACAGACTATCAGACTATCAGACTCTAACCCTACAGACGATCAGACTCTAACTCTAACCCTACAGACTATCAGACTCTAACCCTACAGACTATCAGACTCTAAACCAACAGACTATCAGACTCTAAACCAACAGACTATCAGACTCTAACCCTACAGACTATCAGACTCTATCCCTACAGACTATCAGACTCTAACCCTACAGACTATCAGACTCTAACCCTACAGACTATCAGACTCTAACCCTATAGACTATCAGACTCTAACCCTACAGACTATCAGACTCTAACCCTACAGACTATCAGACTATCCGACTCTAACCCTATAGACTATCAGACTCTAACCCTACAGACTATCAGACTCTAACCCTACAGACTATCAGACCCTAACCCTACTGACTATCAGACTCTAACCCTACAGACTATCAGACTCTAACCCTACAGACTATCAGACTCTAACCCTACAGACTATCAGACTATCAGACTCTAACCCTACAAACTATCAGACTCTAACCCTACTGACTATCAGACTCTAACCCTACAGACTATCAGACCCTAACCCTACAGACTATCAGACTCTAACCCTACAGACTATCAGACTATCAGACTCTAACCCTACAGACTACCAGACTCTAACTCTAACCCTACAGACTATCAGACTATCAGACTCTAACCCTACAGACTATCAGAATATCAGACTCTAACCCTACAGACTATCAGACTCTAACTCTAACCATACAGACTATCAGACTCTAACCCTACAGACTATCAGACCCTAACCCCTACAGACTATCAGACTCTAACCCTACAGACTATCAGACTCTAACCCTACAGACTATCAGACTATCAGACTCTAACCCTACAGACTATCAGACTCTAACCCTACAGACTATCAGACTCTAACCCTACAGACTATCAGACTCTAACCCTACAGACTATCAGACTCTAACCCTACAGACTATCAGACTCTAACCCTACAGACTATCAGACTCTAACCCTACAGACTATCAGACTATCAGACTCTAACCCTACAGACTATCAGACTCTAACCCTACAGACTATCAGACTCTAACCCTACAGACTATCAGACTCTAACCCTACAGTCTATCAGACTCTAACCCTACAGACTATCAGACTATCAGACTCTAACCCTACAGACTACCAGACTCTAACTCTAACCCTACAGACTATCAGAATATCAGACTCTAACCCTACAGACTATCAGACTCTAACCCCTAAGACCATACAGACTATCAGACTCTAACCCTACAGACTATCAGACCCTAACCCTACAGACTATCAGACTCTAACCCTTCAGACTATCAGACCCTAACCCTACAGACTATCAGACTCTAACCCTACAGACTATCAGACTCTAACCCTTCAGACTATCAGACTATCAGACTCTAACCCTACAGACTATCAGACTCTAACCCTTCAGACTATCAGACTCTAACCCTACAGACTATCAGACTCTAAACCTACAGACTATCAGACTATCCGACTCTAACCCTATAGACTATCAGACTCTAACCCTACAGACTATCAGACTCTAACCCTACAGACTATCAGACCCTAACCCTACAGACTATCAGACTCTAACCCTACAGACTATCAGACTCTAACCCTACAGACTATCAGACTATCAGACTCTAACCCTACAGACTATCAGACTCTAACCCTACAGACTATCAGACTCTAACCCTACTGACTATCAGACTCTAACCCTACAGACTATCAGACCCTAACCCTACAGACTATCAGACTCTAACCCTACAGACTATCAGACTCTAACCCTACAGACTATCAGACTCTAACTCTAACCCTACAGACTATCAGACAATCAGACTCTAACCCTACAGACTATCAGACTCTAACTCTTACCCTACAGACTATCAGACTATCAGACTCTAACCCTACAGACTATCAGACTCTAACTCTTACCCTACAGACTATCAGACTCTAACCCTACAGACTATCAGAATATCAGACTCTAACCCTACAGACGATCAGACTCTAACCCTACAGACTATCAGACCCTAACCCTACAGACTATCAGACTCTAACCCTACAGACTATCAGACTCTAACCCTACAGACAATCAGACTCTAACTCTAACCCTACAGACTATCAGACTCTAACCCTACAGACTATCAGACTCTAACCCTACAGACTATCAGACTCTAACCCTACAGACTATCAGACTATCAGACTCTAACCCTACAGACTATCAGACTCTAACCCTACAGACTATCAGACTCTAACCCTACAGACTATCAGACTCTAACCCTATAGACTATCAGACTCTAACCCTACAGACTATCAGACTCTAACCCTACAGACTATCAGACTATCCGACTCTAACCCTATAGACTATCAGACTCTAACCCTACAGACTATCAGACTCTAACCCTACAGACTATCAGACCCTAACCCTACTGACTATCAGACTCTAACCCTACAGACTATCAGACTCTAACCCTACAGACTATCAGACTCTAACCCTACAGACTATCAGACTATCAGACTCCTAACCCTACAGACTATCAGACTCTAACCCTACAGACTATCAGACTCTAACCCTACTGACTATCAGACTCTAACCCTACAGACTATCAGACTCTAACCCTACAGACTATCAGACTCTAACCCTACAGAATATCAGACTCTAACCCTACAGACTATCAGACCCTAACCCTACAGACTATCAGACTCTAACCCTACAGACTATCAGACTCTAACCCTACAGACTATCAGACTCTAACCCTACTGACTATCAGACTCTAACCCTACTGACTATCAGACTCTAACCCTACAGACTATCAGACCCTAACCCTACAGACTATCAGACTCTAACCCTACAGACTATCAGACTATCAGACTCTAACCCTACAGACGATCAGACTCTAACCCTACAGTCTATCAGACTATCAGACTATCAGACGCTAACCCTACAGACTATCAGACTCTAACCCTACAGACTATCAGACTCTAACCCTACAGACTATCAGACTATCAGACTATCAGACGCTAACCCTACAGACTATCAGACTCTAACCCTACAGACTATCAGACTCTAACCCTACAGTCTATCAGAATATCAGACTATCAGACGCTAACCCTACAGACTATCAGACTCTAACCCTACAGACTATCAGACTCTAACCCTTCAGACTATCAGACTATCAGACTCTAACCCTACAGACTATCAGACTCTAACCCTACAGACTATCAGACTCTAACCCTACAGACTATCAGACTATCAGACTCTAACCCTACAGACGATCAGACTCTAACTCTAACCCTACAGACTATCAGACTCTAACCCTACAGACTATCAGACTCTAAACCAACAGACTATCAGACTCTAAACCAACAGACTATCAGACTCTAACCCTACAGACTATCAGACTCTATCCCTACAGACTATCAGACTCTAACCCTACAGACTATCAGACTCTAACCCTACAGACTATCAGACTCTAACCCTATAGACTATCAGACTCTAACCCTACAGACTATCAGACTCTAACCCTACAGACTATCAGACTATCCGACTCTAACCCTATAGACTATCAGACTCTAACCCTACAGACTATCAGACCCTAACCCTACTGACTATCAGACTCTAACCCTACAGACTATCAGACTCTAACCCTACAGACTATCAGACTCTAACCCTACAGACTATCAGACTATCAGACTCTAACCCTACAGACTATCAGACTCTAACCCTACTGACTATCAGACTCTAACCCTACAGACTATCAGACCCTAACCCTACAGACTATCAGACTCTAACCCTACAGACTATCAGACTATCAGACTCTAACCCTACAGACTACCAGACTCTAACTCTAACCCTACAGACTATCAGACTATCAGACTCTAACCCTACAGACTATCAGAATATCAGACTCTAACCCTACAGACTATCAGACTCTAACTCTAACCATACAGACTATCAGACTCTAACTCTTACCCTACAGACTATCAGACTATCAGACTCTAACCCTACAGACTATCAGACCCTAACCCTACAGACTATCAGACTCTAACCCTTCAGACTATCAGACCCTAACCCTACAGACTATCAGACTCTAACCCTACAGACTATCAGACTCTAACCCTTCAGACTATCAGACTATCAGACTCTAACCCTACAGACTATCAGACTCTAACCCTTCAGACTATCAGACTCTAACCCTACAGACTATCAGACTCTAACCCTACAGACTATCAGACTATCCGACTCTAACCCTATAGACTATCAGACTCTAACCCTACAGACTATCAGACTCTAACCCTACAGACTATCAGACTCTAACCCTACAGACTATCAGACTCTAACCCTACAGTCTATCAGACTCTAACCCTACAGACTATCAGACTATCAGACTCTAACCCTACAGACTATCAGACTCTAACCCTACAGACTATCAGACTCTAACCCTACAGACTATCAGACTCTAACCCTACAGACTATCAGACTCTAACCCTACAGACTATCAGACTCTAACCCTACAGACTATCAGACTATCAGACTCTAACCCTACAGACTATCAGACTCTAACCTACCCTACAGACTATCAGACTATCAGACTCTAACCCTACAGACTATCAGACTCTAACTCTTACCCTACAGACTATCAGACTCTAACCCTACAGACTATCAGAATATCAGACTCTAACCCTACAGACGATCAGACTCTAACCCTACAGACTATCAGACCCTAACCCTACAGACTATCAGACTCTAACCCTACAGACTATCAGACTCTAACCCTACAGACTATCAGACTCTAACCCTACAGACTATCAGACTCTAACCCTTCAGACTATCAGACTATCAGACTCTAACCCTACAGACTATCAGACTCTAACCCTTCAGACTATCAGACTCTAACCCTACAGACTATCAGACTCTAACCCTACAGACTATCAGACTCCGACTCTAACCCTACAGACTATCAGACTCTAACCCTACAGACTATCAGACTCTAACCCTACAGACTATCAGACCCTAACCCTACAGACTATCAGACTCTAACCCTACAGACTATCAGACTCTAACCCTACAGACTATCAGACTATCAGACTCTAACCCTACTGACTATCAGACTCTAACCCTACAGACTATCAGACTCTAACCCTACAGACTATCAGACTCTAACCCTACAGACTATCAGACTCTAACCCTACAGACTATCAGACTCTCTCTAACCCTACAGACTATCAGACAATCAGACTCTAACCCTACAGACTATCAGACTCTAACCCTACAGACCTACAGACTATCAGACTATCAGACTCTAACCCTACAGACTATCAGACTCTAACCTTACCCTACAGACTATCAGACTCTAACCCTACAGACTATCAGAATATCAGACTCTAACCCTACAGACTATCAGACTCTAACCCTACAGACTATCAGACCCTAACCCTACAGACTATCAGACTCTAACCCTACAGACTATCAGACTCTAACCCTACAGACAATCAGACTCTAACTCTAACCCTACAGACTATCAGACTCTAACCCTACAGACTATCAGACTCTAACCCTACAGACTATCAGACTCTAACCCTACAGACTATCAGACTATCAGACTCTAACCCTACAGACTATCAGACTCTAACCCTACTGACTATCAGACTCTAACCCTACAGACTATCAGACCCTAACCCTACAGACTATCAGACTCTAACCCTACAGACTATCAGACTATCAGACTCTAACCCTACAGACTACCAGACTCTAACCTAACCCTACAGACTATCAGACTATCAGACTCTAACCCTACAGACTATCAGAATATCAGACTCTAACCCTACAGACTATCAGACTCTAACCCTACAGACTATCAGACTCTAACCCCCTACAGACTATCAGACTATCAGACTCTAACCCTACAGACTATCAGACTCTAACCCTACAGACTATCAGACTCTAACCCTTCAGACTATCAGACCCTAACCCTACAGACTATCAGACTCTAACCCTACAGACTATCAGACTCTAACCCTTCAGACTATCAGACTATCAGACTCTAACCCTACAGACTATCAGACTCTAACCCTACAGACTATCAGACTCTAACCCTACAGACTATCAGACTCTAACCCTACAGACTATCAGACTATCAGACTCTAACCCTACAGACTACCAGACTCTAACTCTAACCCTACAGACTATCAGACTATCAGACTCTAACCCTACAGACTATCAGACTATCAGACTCTAACCCTACAGACTATCAGACTCTAACTCTAACCATACAGACTATCAGACTCTAACCCTACAGACTATCAGACTATCAGACTCTAACCCTACAGACTATCAGACTCTAACCCTACAGACTATCAGACTCTAACCCTACAGACTATCAGACTCTAACCCTACAGACTATCAGACTCTAACCCTACAGACTATCAGACTCTAACCCTACAGACTATCAGACTATCAGACTCTAACCCTACAGACTATCAGACTCTAACCCTACAGACTATCAGACTCTAACCCTACAGACTATCAGACTCTAACCCTACAGACTATCAGACTATCAGACTCTAACCCTACAGACTATCAGACTCTAACCCTACAGACTATCAGACTCTAACCCTACAGACTATCAGACTCTAACCCTACAGACTATCAGACTCTAACCCTACAGACTATCAGACTCTAACCCTACAGACTATCAGACTATCAGACTCTAACCCTACAGACTATCAGACTCTAACCCTACAGACTATCAGACTCTAACCCTACAGACTATCAGACTCTAACCCTACAGACTATCAGACTCTAACCCTACAGACTATCAGACTCTAACCCTACAGACTATCAGACTCTAACCCTACAGACTATCAGACTCTAACCCTAACCCTAGACTATCAGACAATCTACTCTAACCCTACAGACTATCAGACTCTAACTCTACCCTACAGACTATCAGACTATCAGACTCTAACCCTACAGACTATCAGACTCTAACTCTTACCCTACAGACTATCAGACTCTAACCCTACAGACTATCAGAATATCAGACTCTAACCCTACAGACTATCAGACTCTAACCCTACAGACTATCAGACCCTAACCCTACAGACTATCAGACTCTAACCCTACAGACTATCAGACTCTAACCCTACAGACAATCAGACTCTAACCTAACCCAGACTATCAGACTCTAACCCTACAGACTATCAGACTCTAACCCTACAGACTATCAGACTCTAACCCTACAGACTATCAGACTATCAGACTCTAACCCTACAGACTATCAGACTCTAACCCTACTGACTATCAGACTCTAACCCTACAGACTATCAGACCCTAACCCTACAGACTATCAGACTCTAACCCTACAGACTATCAGACTATCAGACTCTAACCCTACAGACTATCAGACTCTAACTCTAACCCTACAGACTATCAGACTATCAGACTCTAACCCTACAGACTATCAGAATATCAGACTCTAACCCTACAGACGATCAGACTCTAACTCTAACCACAGACTATCAGACTCTAACTCTTACCCTACAGACTATCAGACTATCAGACTCTAACCCTACAGACTATCAGACCCTAACCCTACAGACTATCAGACTCTAACCCTTCAGACTATCAGACCCTAACCCTACAGACTATCAGACTCTAACCCTACAGACTATCAGACTCTAACCCTTCAGACTATCAGACTATCAGACTCTAACCCTACAGACTATCAGACTCTAACCCTTCAGACTATCAGACTCTAACCCTACAGACTATCAGACTCTAACCCTACAGACTATCAGACTATCCGACTCTAACCCTATAGACTATCAGACTCTAACCCTACAGACTATCAGACTCTAACCCTACAGACTATCAGACCCTAACCCTACAGACTATCAGACTCTAACCCTACAGACTATCAGACTCTAACCCTACAGACTATCAGACTATCAGACTCTAACCCTACAGACTATCAGACTCTAACCCTACAGACTATCAGACTCTAACCCTACTGACTATCAGACTCTAACCCTACAGACTATCAGACCTAACCCCCTACAGACTATCAGACTCTAACCCTACAGACTATCAGACTCTAACCCTACAGACTATCAGACTCTAACCCTACAGACTACTCTACCCTACAGACTATCAGACAATCAGACTCTAACCCTACAGACTATCAGACTCTAACTCTTACCTACAGACTATCAGACTATCAGACTCTAACCCTACAGACTATCAGACTCTAACCCTACAGACTATCAGACTCTAACCCTACAGACTATCAGACTATCAGACTCTAACCCTACAGACGATCAGACTCTAACCCTACAGACTATCAGACCCTAACCCTACAGACTATCAGACTCTAACCCTACAGACTATCAGACTCTAACCCTACAGACTATCAGACTCTAACCATCAGACTATCAACCCTACAGACTATCAGACTCTAACCCTACAGACTATCAGACTCTAACCCAGACTATCAGACTATCAGACTCTAACCCTACAGACTATCAGACTCTAACCCCCTACAGACTATCAGACTCTAACCCTACAGACTATCAGACTCTAACCCTACAGACTATCAGACTCTAACCCTACAGACTATCAGACTCTAACCCTAACCCTATCAGACTATCAGACTCTAACCCTACAGACTATCAGACTCTAACCCCCTACAGACTATCAGACTCTAACCCTACAGACTATCAGACTCTAACCCTACAGACTATCAGACTCTAACCCTACAGACTATCAGACTATCAGACTCTAACCCTACAGACTATCAGACTCTAACCCTACAGACTATCAGACTCTAACCCTACAGACTATCAGACTCTAACCCTACAGACTATCAGACTCTAACCCTACAGACTATCAGACTCTAACCCTACAGACTATCAGACTCTCAGACTCTAACCCTACAGACTATCAGACTCTAACCCTACAGACTATCAGACTCTAACCCTACAGACTATCAGACTCTAACCCTACAGACTATCAGACTCTAACCCTACAGACTATCAGACTCTAACCCTACAGACTATCAGACTCTAACCCTACAGACTATCAGACTCTAACCCAGACTCTAACCCTAGACTATCAGACAACCCTCAGACTCTAACCCTACAGACTATCAGACTCTAACCCAGACTATCAGACTCTCAGACTATCAGACTATCAGACTCTAACCCTACAGACTATCAGACTCTAACCCCCTACAGACTATCAGACTCTAACCCTACAGACTATCAGACTCTAACCCTATCAGACTCAGACTCTAACCCTACAGACTATCAGACTCTAACCCTACAGACTATCAGACTAACCCTACAGACTCTAACCCTACAGACTATCAGACTCTAACCCTACAGACTATCAGACTCTAACCCTACAGACTATCAGACTCTAACCCTACAGACTATCAGACTCTAACCCTACAGACTATCAGACTCTAACCCTACAGACTATCAGACTATCAGACTCTAACCCTACAGACTATCAGACTCTAACCCTACAGACTATCAGACTCTAACCCTACAGACTATCAGACTCTAACCCTACAGTCTATCAGACTCTAACCCTACAGACTATCAGACTATCAGACTCTAACCCTACAGACTATCAGACTCTAACCCTACAGACTACAGACTCTCAGACTACAGACTCTAGACCCTACAGACTACAGAATATCAGACTCTAACCCTACAGACTATCAGACTCTAACTCTAACCATACAGACTATCAGACTCTAACTCTTACCCTACAGACTATCAGACTCAGACTCTAACCCTACAGACTATCAGACCCTAACCCTACAGACTATCAGACTCTAACCCTTCAGACTATCAGACCCTAACCCTACAGACTATCAGACTCTAACCCTACAGACTATCAGACTCTAACCCTTCAGACTATCAGACTATCAGACTCTAACCCTACAGACTATCAGACTCTAACCCTTCAGACTATCAGACTCTAACCCTACAGACTATCAGACTCTAACCCTACAGACTATCAGACTATCCGACTCTAACCCTATAGACTATCAGACTCTAACCCTACAGACTATCAGACTCTAACCCTACAGACTATCAGACCCTAACCCTACAGACTATCAGACTCTAACCCTACAGACTATCAGACTCTAACCCTACAGACTATCAGACTATCAGACTCTAACCCTACAGACTATCAGACTCTAACCCTACAGACTATCAGACTCTAACCCTACTGACTATCAGACTCTAACCCTACAGACTATCAGACTCTAACCCTACAGACTATCAGACTCTAACCCTACAGACTATCAGACTCTAACCCTACAGACTATCAGACTCTAACTCTAACCCTACAGACTATCAGACAATCAGACTCTAACCCTACAGACTATCAGACTCTAACTCTAACCCTACAGACTATCAGACTATCAGACTCTAACCCTACAGACTATCAGACTCAACTCTAACCCTACAGACTATCAGACTCTAACCATACAGACTATCAGACAGACTCTAACCCTACAGACTATCAGACTCTAACCCTACAGACTATCAGACTCTAACCCTACAGACTATCAGACTCTAACCCTACAGACTATCAGACTCTAACCCTACAGACTATCAGACTCTAACCCTACAGACTATCAGACTCTAACCCTACAGACTATCAGACTCTAACCCTACAGACTATCAGACTCTAACCCTACAGACTATCAGACTATCAGACTCTAACCCTACAGACTATCAGACTCTAACCCTACAGACTATCAGACTCTAACCCTACAGACTATCAGACTCTAACCCTACAGACTATCAGACTCTAACCCTACAGACTATCAGACTCTAACCCTACAGACTATCAGACTATCAGACTCTAACCCTACAGACTATCAGACTCTAACCCTACAGACTATCAGACTCTAACCCTACAGACTATCAGACTCTAACCCTACAGACTATCAGACTCTAACCCTACAGACTATCAGACTCTAACCCTACAGACTACAGACTATCAGACTCTAACCCTACAGACTATCAGACTCAGACTCTAACCCTACAGACTATCAGACTCTAACCCTACAGACTATCAGACTCTAACCCTACAGACTATCAGACTCTAACCCTACAGACTATCAGACTCTAACCCTACAGACTATCAGACTCTAACCCTACAGAATATCAGACTCTAACCCTACAGACTATCAGACCCTAACCCTACAGACTATCAGACTCTAACCCTACAGACTATCAGACTCTAACCCTACAGACTATCAGACTCTAACCCTACTGACTATCAGACTCTAACCCTACAGACTATCAGACTCTAACCCTACAGACTATCAGACCCTAACCCTACAGACTATCAGACTCTAACCCTACAGACTATCAGACTATCAGACTCTAACCCTACAGACTATCAGACTCTAACCCTACAGACTATCAGACTATCAGACTATCAGACGCTAACCCTACAGACTATCAGACTCTAACCCTACAGACTATCAGACTCTAACCCTACAGACTATCAGACTATCAGACTATCAGACGCTAACCCTACAGACTATCAGACTCTAACCCTACAGACTATCAGACTCTAACCCTACAGTCTATCAGAATATCAGACTATCAGACGCTAACCCTACAGACTATCAGACTCTAACCCTACAGACTATCAGACTCTAACCCTTCAGACTATCAGACTATCAGACTCTAACCCTACAGACTATCAGACTCTAACCCTACAGACTATCAGACTCTAACCCTACAGACTATCAGACTATCAGACTCTAACCCTACAGACTATCAGACTCTAACTCTAACCCTACAGACTATCAGACTCTAACCCTACAGACTATCAGACTCTAAACCAACAGACTATCAGACTCTAAACCAACAGACTATCAGACTCTAACCCTACAGACTATCAGACTCTATCCCTACAGACTATCAGACTCTAACCCTACAGACTATCAGACTCTAACCCTACAGACTATCAGACTCTAACCCTATAGACTATCAGACTCTAACCCTACAGACTATCAGACTCTAACCCTACAGACTATCAGACTATCCGACTCTAACCCTACAGACTATCAGACTCTAACCCTACAGACTATCAGACTCTAACCCTACAGACTATCAGACTCTAACCCTACTGACTATCAGACTCTAACCCTACAGACTATCAGACTCTAACCCTACAGACTATCAGACTCTAACCCTACAGACTATCAGACTATCAGACTCTAACCCTACAGACTATCAGACTCTAACCCTACTGACTATCAGACTCTAACCCTACAGACTATCAGACCCTAACCCTACAGACTATCAGACTCTAACCCTACAGACTATCAGACTATCAGACTCTAACCCTACAGACTACCAGACTCTAACTCTAACCCTACAGACTATCAGACTATCAGACTCTAACCCTACAGACTATCAGAATATCAGACTCTAACCCTACAGACGATCAGACTCTAACTCTAACCATACAGACTATCAGACTCTAACTCTTACCCTACAGACTATCAGACTATCAGACTCTAACCCTACAGACTATCAGACCCTAACCCTACAGACTATCAGACTCTAACCCTTCAGACTATCAGACCCTAACCCTACAGACTATCAGACTCTAACCCTACAGACTATCAGACTCTAACCCTTCAGACTATCAGACTATCAGACTCTAACCCTACAGACTATCAGACTCTAACCCTTCAGACTATCAGACTCTAACCCTACAGACTATCAGACTCTAACCCTACAGACTATCAGACTATCCGACTCTAACCCTATAGACTATCAGACTCTAACCCTACAGACTATCAGACTCTAACCCTACAGACTATCAGACCCTAACCCTACAGACTATCAGACTCTAACCCTACAGACTATCAGACTCTAACCCTACAGACTATCAGACTATCAGACTCTAACCCTACTGACTATCAGACTCTAACCCTACAGACTATCAGACCCTAACCCTACAGACTATCAGACTCTAACCCTACAGACTATCAGACTCTAACCCTACAGACTATCAGACTCTAACTCTAACCCTACAGACTATCAGACAATCAGACTCTAACCCTACAGACTATCAGACTCTAACTCTTACCCTACAGACTATCAGACTATCAGACTCTAACCCTACAGACTATCAGACTCTAACTCTTACCCTACAGACTATCAGACTCTAACCCTACAGACTATCAGACTATCAGACTCTAACCCTACAGACTATCAGACTCTAACCCTACAGACTATCAGACCCTAACCCTACAGACTATCAGACTCTAACCCTACAGACTATCAGACTCTAACCCTACAGACTATCAGACTCTAACCCTACAGACTATCAGACTCTAACCCTTCAGACTAGACTATCAGACTCTAACCCTACAGACTATCAGACTCTAACCCTCAGACTATCAGACTCTAACCCTACAGACTATCAGACTCTAACCCTACAGACTATCAGACTCCGACTCTAACCCTATAGACTATCAGACTCTAACCCTACAGACTATCAGACTCTAACCCTACAGACTATCAGACTCTAACCCTACAGACTATCAGACTCTAACCCTACAGACTATCAGACTCTAACCCTACAGACTATCAGACTATCAGACTCTAACCCTACTGACTATCAGACTCTAACCCTACAGACTATCAGACCCTAACCCTACAGACTATCAGACTCTAACCCTACAGACTATCAGACTCTAACCCTACAGACTATCAGACTCTAACTCTAACCCTACAGACTATCAGACAATCAGACTCTAACCCTACAGACTATCAGACTCTAACTCTTACCCTACAGACTATCAGACTATCAGACTCTAACCCTACAGACTATCAGACTCTAACTCTTACCCTACAGACTATCAGACTCTAACCCTACAGACTATCAGAATATCAGACTCTAACCCTACAGACGATCAGACTCTAACCCTACAGACTATCAGACCCTAACCCTACAGACTATCAGACTCTAACCCTACAGACTATCAGACTCTAACCCTACAGACAATCAGACTCTAACTCTAACCCTACAGACTATCAGACTCTAACCCTACAGACTATCAGACTCTAACCCTACAGACTATCAGACTCTAACCCTACAGACTATCAGACTATCAGACTCTAACCCTACAGACTATCAGACTCTAACCCTACTGACTATCAGACTCTAACCCTACAGACTATCAGACCCTAACCCTACAGACTATCAGACTCTAACCCTACAGACTATCAGACTATCAGACTCTAACCCTACAGACTACCAGACTCTAACTCTAACCCTCACAGACTATCAGACTATCAGACTCTAACCCTACAGACTATCAGAATATCAGACTCTAACCCTACAGACGATCAGACTCTAACTCTAACCATACAGACTATCAGACTCTAACTCTTACCCTACAGACTATCAGACTATCAGACTCTAACCCTACAGACTATCAGACCCTAACCCTACAGACTATCAGACTCTAACCCTTCAGACTATCAGACCCTAACCCTACAGACTATCAGACTCTAACCCTACAGACTATCAGACTCTAACCCTTCAGACTATCAGACTATCAGACTCTAACCCTACAGACTATCAGACTCTAACCCTTCAGACTATCAGACTCTAACCCTACAGACTATCAGACTCTAACCCTACAGACTATCAGACTATCAGACTCTAACCCTACAGACTATCAGACTCTAACTCTAACCCTACAGACTATCAGACTATCAGACTCTAACCCTACAGACTATCAGAATATCAGACTCTAACCCTACAGACTATCAGACTCTAACTCTAACCATACAGACTATCAGACTCTAACCCTACCCTACAGACTATCAGACTATCAGACTCTAACCCTACAGACTATCAGACCCTAACCCTACAGACTATCAGACTCTAACCCTTCAGACTATCAGACCCTAACCCTACAGACTATCAGACTCTAACCCTACAGACTATCAGACTCTAACCCTTCAGACTATCAGACTATCAGACTCTAACCCTACAGACTATCAGACTCTAACCCTTCAGACTATCAGACTCTAACCCTACAGACTATCAGACTCTAACCCTACAGACTATCAGACTATCCGACTCTAACCCTATAGACTATCAGACTCTAACCCTACAGACTATCAGACTCTAACCCTACAGACTATCAGACCCTAACCCTACAGACTATCAGACTCTAACCCTACAGACTATCAGACTCTAACCCTACAGACTATCAGACTATCAGACTCTAACCCTACAGACTATCAGACTCTAACCCTACAGACTATCAGACTCTAACCCTACTGACTATCAGACTCTAACCCTACAGACTATCAGACCCTAACCCTACAGACTATCAGACTCTAACCCTACAGACTATCAGACTCTAACCCTACAGACTATCAGACTCTAACTCTAACCCTACAGACTATCAGACAATCAGACTCTAACCCTACAGACTATCAGACTCTAACTCTTACAGACTACAGACTATCAGACTATCAGACTCTAACCCTACAGACTATCAGACTCTAACTCTTACCCTACAGACTATCAGACTCTAACCCTACAGACTATCAGAATATCAGACTCTAACCCTACAGACTATCAGACTCTAACCCTACAGACTATCAGACCCTAACCCTACAGACTATCAGACTCTAACCCTACAGACTATCAGACTCTAACCCTACAGACAATCAGACTCTAACTCTAACCCTACAGACTATCAGACTCTAACCCTACAGACTATCAGACTCTAACCCTACAGACTATCAGACTCTAACCCTACAGACTATCAGACTCTAACCCTACAGACTATCAGACTCTAACCCTACTGACTATCAGACTCTAACCCTACAGACTATCAGACCCTAACCCTACAGACTATCAGACTCTAACCCTACAGACTATCAGACTATCAGACTCTAACCCTACAGACTACCAGACTCTAACTCTAACCCTACAGACTAGACTATCAGACTCTAACCCTACAGACTATCAGAATATCAGACTCTAACCCTACAGACGATCAGACTCTAACTCTAACCATACAGACTATCAGACTCTAACTCTTACCCTACAGACTATCAGACTATCAGACTCTAACCCTACAGACTATCAGACCCTAACCCTACAGACTATCAGACTCTAACCCTTCAGACTATCAGACCCTAACCCTACAGACTATCAGACTCTAACCCTACAGACTATCAGACTCTAACCCTTCAGACTATCAGACTATCAGACTCTAACCCTACAGACTATCAGACTCTAACCCTTCAGACTATCAGACTCTAACCCTACAGACTATCAGACTCTAACCCTACAGACTATCAGACTATCCGACTCTAACCCTACAGACTATCAGACTCTAACCCTACAGACTATCAGACTCTAACCCTACAGACTATCAGACCTAACCCTACAGACTATCAGACTCTAACCCTACAGACTATCAGACTCTAACCCTACAGACTATCAGACTCTAACCCTACAGACTATCAGACCCTAACCCTACAGACTATCAGACTCTAACCCTACAGACTATCAGACTCTAACCCTACAGACTATCAGACTCTAACTCTACCCCTACAGACTATCAGACAATCAGACTCTAACCCTACAGACTATCAGACTCTAACTCTACCCTACAGACTAACCCTCAGACTATCAGACTCTAACCCTACAGACTATCAGACTCTAACTCTTACCCTACAGACTATCAGACTCTAACCATACAGACTATCAGAATATATCAGACTCTAACCCTACAGACTATCAGACTCTAACCCTACAGACTATCAGACCCTAACCCTACAGACTATCAGACTCTAACCCTACAGACTATCAGACTCTAACCCTACAGACAATCAGACTCTAACCTAACCCTACAGACTATCAGACTCTAACCCTACAGACTATCAGACTCTAACCCTACAGACTATCAGACTCTAACCCTACAGACTATCAGACTATCAGACTCTAACCCTACAGACTATCAGACTCTAACCCTACAGACTATCAGACTCTAACCCTACAGACTATCAGACTCTAACCCTACAGACTATCAGACTCTAACCCTACAGACTATCAGACTCTAACCCTACAGACTATCAGACTATCAGACTCTAACCCTACAGACTATCAGACTCTAACCCTACAGACTATCAGACTCTAACCCTACAGACTATCAGACTCTAACCCTACAGACTATCAGACTCTAACCCTACAGACTATCAGACTCTAACCCTACAGACTATCAGACTCTAACCCTACAGACTATCAGACTATCAGACTCTAACCCTACAGACTATCAGACTCTAACCCTACAGACTATCAGACTCTAACCCTACAGACTATCAGACTCTAACCCTACAGACTATCAGACTCTAACCCTACAGACTATCAGACTCTAACCCTACAGACTATCAGACTCTAACCCTACAGACTATCAGACTCTAACCCTACAGACTATCAGACTCTAACCCTACAGACTATCAGACTCTAACCCTACAGACTATCAGACTCTAACCCTACAGACTATCAGACTCTAACCCTACAGACTATCAGACTCTAACCCTACAGACTATCAGACTCTAACCCTACAGACTATCAGACTCTAACCCTACAGACTATCAGACTATCAGACTCTAACCCTACAGACTATCAGACTCTAACCCTACAGACTATCAGACTCTAACCCTACAGACTATCAGACTCTAACCCTACAGACTATCAGACTCTAACCCTACAGACTATCAGACTATCAGACTATCAGACTCTAACCCTACAGACTATCAGACTCTAACCCTACAGACTATCAGACTCTAACCCTACAGACTATCAGACTCTCTAACCCTACAGACTCAGACTCAGACTCTAACCCTCCAGACTATCAGACTCTAACCCTACAGACTATCAGACTCTAACCCTACAGACTATCAGACTCTAACCCTACAGACTATCAGACTCTAACCCTACAGACTATCAGACTCTAACCCTACAGACTATCAGACTCTAACCCTACAGACTATCAGACTCTAACCCTACAGACTATCAGACTCTAACCCTACAGACTATCAGACTCTAACCCTACAGACTATCAGACTCTAACCCTACAGACTATCAGACTCTAACCCTACAGACTATCAGACTCTAACCCTACAGACTATCAGACTATCAGACTAACCCTACAGACTATCAGACTCTAACCCTACAGACTACAGACTATCAGACTCTAACCCTACAGACTATCAGACTCTAACCCTACAGACTATCAGACTAACCAGACTATCAGACTCTAACCCTACAGACTATCAGACTCTAACCCTACAGACTATCAGACTCTAACCCTACAGACTATCAGACTAGACTCTAACCCTCAGACTATCAGACTCTAACCCTACAGACTATCAGACTCTAACCCTACAGACTATCAGACTCTAACCCTACAGACTATCAGAATATCAGACTATCAGACTAACCCTACAGACTATCAGACTCTAACCCTACAGACTATCAGACTCTAACCCTACAGACTATCAGACTCTAACCCTACAGACTATCAGACTCTAACCCTACAGACTATCAGACTCTAACCCTACAGACTATCAGACTATCAGACTCTAACCCTACAGACTATCAGACTCTAACCCCCTACAGACTATCAGACTCTAACCCTACAGACTATCAGACTCTAACCCTACAGACTATCAGACTCTAAACCAACAGACTATCAGACTCTAACCCTACAGACTATCAGACTCTAACCCTACAGACTATCAGACTCTAACCCTACAGACTATCAGACTCTAACCCTACAGACTATCAGACTCTAACCCTACAGACTATCAGACTCTAACCCTACAGACTATCAGACTCTAACCCTAAGACTACAGACTATCAGACTCTAACCCTACAGACTATCAGACTCTAACCCTACAGACTATCAGACTCTAACCCTACAGACTATCAGACTCTAACCCTACAGACTAACCCTACAGACTCTAACCCCCTACAGACTATCAGACTCTAACCCTACAGACTATCAGACTCTAACCCTACAGACTATCAGACTATCAGACTCTAACCCTACAGACTATCAGACTCTAACCCTACAGACTATCAGACTCTAACCCTACAGACTATCAGACTCTAACCCTACAGACTATCAGACTCTAACCCTACAGACTATCAGACTCTAACCCTACAGACTATCAGACTCTAACCCTACAGACTATCAGACTCTAACCCTACAGACTATCAGACTCTAACTCTTACCCGACAGACTATCAGACTATCAGACTCTAACCCTACAGACTATCAGACTCTAACCCTACAGACTATCAGACTCTAACCCTACAGACTATCAGACTCTAACCCTACAGACTATCAGACTCTAACCCTACAGACTATCAGACTCTAACCCTACAGACTATCAGACTCTAACCCTACAGACTATCAGACTCTAACCCTACAGACAATCAGACTCTAACTATCTAAGACTATAACCTAACCCTACAGACTATCAGACTCTAACCCTACAGACTATCAGACTCTAACCCTACATACTATCAGACTCTAACCCTACAGACTATCAGACTATCAGACTCTAACCCTACAGACTATCAGACTCTAACCCTACAGACTATCAGACTCTAACCCTACAGACTATCAGACTCTAACCCTACAGACTATCAGACTATCAGACGCTAACCCTACAGATGATCAGACTCTAACTCTTATTCTGACCCCAACCTTAACCCTCTTGATCCTAAACCTGCCCTAACCCTTATTCTGACCCCAACCTTAACCCTCCTGATCCTAAACCTGCCCTAACCCTTATTCTGACCCCAACCTTAACCCTCCTGATCCTAAACCTGCCCTGACCCTTATTCTGACCCCAACCTTAACCCTCCTGATCCTAAACCTGCCCTGACCCTTATTCTGACCCCAACCTTAACCCTCCTGATCCTAAACCTGCCCTGACCCTTATTCTGACCCCAACCTCAACCCTCCTGATCCTAAACATTCCCTGACCCTTATTCTGACCCCAACCTTAACCTTCCTGATCCTAAACCTAGCCCTGACCCTTATTCTAACCCCAACCTTAACCCTCCTGATCCTAAACCTGCCCTGACCCTTATTCTGACCCGAACCTTAACCCTCCTGATCCTAAACCTGCTCTGACCCTTATTCTGACCCCAACCTTAACCCTCCTGATCCTAAACCTGCCCTGACCCTTATTCTGACCCCAACCTTAACCCTCCTGATCCTAAACCTGCTCTGACCCTTATTCTGACCCCAACCTTAACCCTCCTGATCCTAAACCTGCTCTGACCCTTATTCTGACCCCAACCTTAACCCTCCTGATCCTAAACCTGCTCTGACCCTTATTCTAACCTGCCCTGACCCTTATTCTAACCATCTCTGACCCTTATTCTAACCGTAACTTAGTTAGCAGAAGTTTATCAACGGATAGTTTGTTGATAATATGACAATCTTAAGAAAGTCTACAGATGGACTATCAGGACTTTCCAAATAATAAATAATTTCCTGCTTCTACCACTAATTAAACCAGCCTCCTGCTTCTACCACTGATTAAACCAGCCTCCTGCTTCTACCACTGACTAAACCAGCCTCCTGCTTCTACCACTGATTAAACCAGCCTCCTGCTTCTACCACTGACTAAACCAGCCTCCTGCTTCTACCACTGACTAAACCAGCCTCCTGCTTCTACCACTGACTAAACCAGCCCCTGCTCCTACCACTGATTAAACCAGCCTCCTGCTTCTACCACTGATTAAACCAGCCTCCTGCTTCTACCACTGACTAAACCAGCCTCCTGCTTCTACCACTGACTAAACCAGCCTCCTGCTTCTACCGCTGACTAAACCAGCCTCCTGCTTCTACCACTAATTAAACCAGCCTCCTGCTTCTACCACTAATTAAACCAGCCTCCTGCTTCTACCACTGATTAAACCAGCCTCCTGCTTCTACCACTGATTAAACCAGCCTCCTGCTTCTACCACTGATTAAACCAGCCTCCTGCTTCTACCGCTGATTAAACCAGCCTCCTGCTTCTACCGCTGATTAAACCAGCCTCCTGCTTCTACCACTGATTAAACCAGCCTCCTGCTTCTACCGCTGATTAAACCAGCCTCCTGCTTCTACCACTAATTAAACCAGCCTCCTGCTTCTACCGCTGATTAAACCAGCCTCCTGCTTCTACCACTGATTAAACCAGCCTCCTGCTTCTACCACTGATTAAACCAGCCTCCTGCTTCTACCACTGATTAAACCAGCCTCCTGCTTCTACCGCTGATTAAACCAGCCTCCTGCTTCTACCACTGATTAAACCAGCCTCCTGCTTCTACCACTGATTAAACCAGCCTCCTGCTTCTACCACTAATTAAACCAGCCTCCTGCTTCTACCACTAATTAAACCAGCCTCCTGCTTCTACCACTAATTAAACCAGCCTCCTGCTTCTACCACTGATTAAACCAGCCTCCTGCTTCTACCACTGATTAAACCAGCCTCCTGCTTCTACCACTGATTAAACCAGCCTCCTGCTTCTACCACTGATTAAACCAGCCTCCTGCTTCTACCACTGATTAAACCAGCCTCCTGCTTCTACCACTGATTAAACCAGCCTCCTGCTTCTACCACTAATTAAACCAGCCTCCTGCTTCTACCACTGATTAAACCAGCCTCCTGCTTCTACCACTGATTAAACCAGCCTCCTGCTTCTACCACTGATTAAACCAGCCTCCTGCTTCTACCACTGATTAAACCAGCCTCCTGCTACTACCACTGACTAAACCAGCCCCCTGCTCCTACCACTAATTAAACCAGCCTCCTGCTTCTACCACTAATTAAACCAGCCTCCTGCTTCTACCACTGGTTAAACCAGCCTCCTGCTTCTACCACTGACTAACCCTGCTCTTATAAATAAGAATCTGGCAGTATTTTTCATCAGTTCCACCCTGTGTGTGTGTGTGTGTGTGTGTGTGTGTGTGTGTGTGTGTGTGTGTGTGTGTGTGTGTGTGTGTGTGTGTGTGTGTGTGTGTGTGTGTGTGTGTGTGTGTGTGTGTGTGTCAGACAGAGCCAGGGTAGACCGGAGGAGAGAGGTCTAGAGAAAGGCCTGCCTCCCAGTGACCCCATTACAACAGCCCTGTTAACACATCTGAGGAACATCCTTTCTGCCGTGTTACTACGGCGATGACACAGGACTTCAATTAAAGAACAGGCTGGCTGGAGGGAGGCGGGGGGTTGGTGGGGCCTTTCACACTGACCTCTGGTCCCACGGTGGCCACACACACACACACACACACACACACACACACACACACACACACACACACACACACACACTACATCCAGGGTATATCCAGATACAGGCTGCAGTGTGCTGTAGTCCACACCACACTGTCACTGAATACAAAGCCCTACCACATCTCTGACCCCGTACCGTACCCCTCCCCCATTCTCTGACCCCGTACCGTACCCCTCCCCCATTCTCTGACCCCGTACCGTACCCCTCCCCCATTCTCTGACCCCGTACCGTACCCCTCCCCCATTCTCTGACCCCGTACCGTACCCCTCCCCCATTCTCTGACCCCGTACCCCCTCCCCATTCTCTGACCCCGCACCGTACCCCCCCCATTCTCTGACCCCGTACCGTACCCCTCCCCCATTCTCTGACCCCGTACCCCCTCCCCATTCTCTGACCCCGTACCGTACCCCTCCCCCATTCTCTGACCCCGTACCGTACCCCTTCCCCTTTCTCTGACCCCGTACCGTACCCCATTATCTGACCCCGTACCGTACCCCTCCCCCATTCTCTGACCCCGTACCGTACCCCTCCCCCATTCTCTGACCCCGTACCGTACCCCTCCCCCATTCTCTGACCCCGTACCGTACCCCATTCTCTGACCCCGTACCGTACCCCATTCTCTGACCCCGCACCGTACCCCTCCCCATTCTCTGACCCCGTACCCCCATTCTCTGACCCCGTTACCCCTCCCCCATTCTCTGACCCCGTACCGTACCCCATTCTCTGACCCCGTACCCCCCTCCCCATTCTCTGACCCCGTACCGTACCCCTCCCCCATTCTCTGACCCCGTACCGTACCCCTCCCCCATTCTCTGACCCCATACCGTACCCCTCCCCCATTCTCTGACCCTGTACCGTACCCCATTCTCTGACCCCGTACCGTACCCCATTCTCTGACCCCGTACCGTACCCCTCCCCCATTCTCTGACCCCGTACCGTACCCCATTCTCTGACCCCGTACCGTACCCCTCCCCCATTCTCTGACCCCATACCGTACCCCTCCCCCATTCTCTGACCCTGTACCGTACCCCATTCTCTGACCCCGTACCGTACCCCATTCTCTGACCCCGTACTGTACCCCATTCTCTGACCCCGTACCGTACCCCTCCCCCATTCTCTGACCCCATACCGTACCCCTCCCCCATTCTCTGACCCTGTACCGTACCCCATTCTCTGACCCCGTACCGTACCCCATTCTCTGACCCCGTACTGTACCCCTCCCCCATTATCTGACCCCGTACCGTACCCCATTCTCTGACCCCGTACCGTACCCCTCCCCCATTCTACACTCCACACGTGTGTAAATGTGACTCTTGACAGTACAGACCTCTCCTCTCCCTCTCCTTTTCTCCCAAAAACAGGAGTGTTTTTCTGGATTAGAGAAGGCATGATTAGAGATTCAGCCTGCTTCCCAAATGGTACACTATTCCCTAGGTCATAAGTAGTGGACTACTGTATATAGATAGTAGGGAGCCATTTGTTATGCACGCTTGGGTGCAGATGTGTGTTGTGTTTGTGAATGCTAATTGACTAGTGAGAAGAGGTTGAGCTATGAGTGTTCTCTTCTCCTGACTCCTTAAGACACATAGGAGCCATCCTTCAGAGACAGATACATAGGAGCCATCCTTCAGACACAGAGACATAGGAGCCATCCTTCAGAGACAGATACATAGGAGCCATCCTTCAGACACAGAGACATAGGAGCCATCCTTCAGACACAGAGACATAGGAGCCATCTTTCAGAGACAGAGACATAGGAGCCATCTTTCAGAGACAGAGACATAGGAGCCATCCTTCAGACACAGAGACATACGAGCCATCCTTCAGACACAGAGACATAGGAGCCATCCTTCAGACACAGACACAGAGACATAGGAGCCATCCTTCAGACACAGAGACAGAGACATAGGAGCCATCCTTCAGACACAGAGACATAGGAGCCATCCTTCAGAGACAGAGACATAGGAGCCATCCTTCAGACACAGAGACATAGGAGCCATCCTTCAGACACAGAGACAGAGACATAGGAGCCATCCTTCAGACACAGAGACATAGGAGCCATCCTTCAGAGACAGAGACATAGGAGCCATCCTTCAGACACAGAGACATAGGAGCCATCCTTCAGACACAGAGACATAGGAGCCATCCTTCAGACACAGAGACATAGGAGCCATCCTTCAGACACAGAGACATAGGAGCCATCCTTCTGACACAGAGACATAGGAGCCATCCTTCTGACACAGAGACATACGAGCCATCCTTCAGAGACAGAGACATAGGAGCCATCCTTCAGACACAGAGACATAGGAGCCATCCTTCAGACACAGAGACATAGGAGCCATCCTTCAGACACAGAGACATAGGAGCCATCCTTCAGACACAGAGACATAGGAGCCATCCTTCAGAGACAGACACAGAGACATAGGAGCCATCCTTCAGAGACAGAGACATAGGAGCCATCCTTCAGACACAGAGACATAGGAGCCATCCTTCAGACACAGAGACATAGGAGCCATCCTTCTGACACAGAGACATAGGAGCCATCCTTCTGACACAGAGACATAGGAGCCATCCTTCAGACACAGAGACATATGAGCCATCCTTCTGACACAGAGACATAGGAGCCATCCTTCAGACACAGAGACAGAGACATAGGAGCCATCCTTCAGAGACAGAGACAGAGACATAGGAGCCATCCTTCAGACACAGAGACATAGGAGCCATCCTTCTGACACAGAGACATAGGAGCCATCCTTTTGACACAGAGACATAGGAGCCATCCTTCAGAGACAGAGACATAGGAGCCATCCTTCAGACACAGAGACATAGGAGCCATCCTTCAGACACAGAGACATAGGAGCCATCCTTCAGACACAGAGACAGAGACATAGGAGCCATCCTTCTGACACAGAGACATAGGAGCCATCCTTCAGACACAGAGACATAGGAGCCATCTTTCAGAGACAGAGACATAGGAGCCATCCTTCAGACACAGAGACATAGGAGCCATCCTTCAGACACAGAGACATAGGAGCCATCCTTCAGACACAGAGACATAGGAGCCATCCTTCAGACACAGAGACATAGGAGCCATCCTTCAGAGACAGAGACATAGGAGCCATCCTTCAGAGACAGAGACATAGGAGCCATCCTTCTGACACAGAGACATAGGAGCCATCCTTCAGAGACAGAGACATAGGAGCCATCCTTCAGAGACAGAGACATAGGAGCCATCCTTCAGAGACAGAGACATAGGAGCCATCCTTCAGACACAGAGACATAGGAGCCATCCTTCAGACACAGAGACATAGGAGCCATCCTTCAGACACAGAGACATAGGAGCCATCCTTCAGACACAGAGACATAGGAGCCATCCTTCAGACACAGAGACAGAGGAGCCATCCTTCAGAGACAGAGACAGAGACATAGGAGCCATCCTTCTGACACAGAGACATAGGAGCCATCCTTCAGAGACAGAGACATAGGAGCCATCCTTCAGACACAGAGACAGAGGAGCCATCCTTCAGAGACAGAGACAGAGACATAGGAGCCATCCTTCAGAGACAGAGACATAGGAGCCATCCTTCAGACACAGAGACAGAGGAGCCATCCTTCAGAGACAGAGACAGAGACATAGGAGCCATCCTTCTGACACAGAGACATAGGAGCCATCCTTCAGAGACAGAGACATAGGAGCCATCCTTCTGACACAGAGACATAGGAGCCATCCTTCAGACACAGAGACATAGGAGCCATCCTTCAGAGACAGAGACATAGGAGCCATCCTTCTGACACAGAGACATAGGAGCCATCCTTCAGACACAGAGACATAGGAGCCATCCTTCAGAGACATAGGAGCCATCCTTCAGAGACAGAGACATAGGAGCCATCCTTCTGACACAGAGACATAGGAGCCATCCTTCAGAGACAGAGACATAGGAGCCATCCTTCTGACACAGAGACAGAGACATAGGAGCCATCCTTCAGAGACAGAGACAGAGACATAGGAGCCATCCTTCAGACACAGAGACATAGGAGCCATCCTTCAGACACAGAGACAGAGACATAGGAGCCATCCTTCAGACACAGACACAGAGACAGAGACATAGGAGCCATCCTTCAGACACAGAGACATAGGAGCCATCCTTCTGACACAGACACAGAGACATAGGAGCCATCCTTCAGACACAGAGACATAGGAGCCATCCTTCTGACACAGACACAGAGACATAGGAGCCATCCTTCTGACACAGACACAGAGACATAGGAGCCATCCTTCAGACACAGAGACAGAGACATAGGAGCCATCCTTCTGACACAGAGACAGAGACATAGGAGCCATCCTTCAGAGACAGAGACATAGGAGCCATCCTTCAGAGACAGAGACATAGGAGCCATCCTTCTGACACAGAGACATAGGAGCCATCCTTCAGACACAGAGACAGAGACATAGGAGCCATCCTTCAGACACAGAGACATAGGAGCCATCCTTCAGACACAGAGACAGAGACATAGGAGCCATCCTTCAGAGACAGAGACAGAGACATAGGAGCCATCCTTCTGACACAGAGACATAGGAGCCATCCTTCAGACACAGAGACAGAGACATAGGAGCCATCCTTCTGACACAGAGACATAGGAGCCATCCTTCAGACACAGAGACAGAGACATAGGAGCCATCCTTCAGACACAGAGACATACGAGCCATCCTTCAGAGACAGAGACATAGGAGCCATGCTTTAGACACAGAGACATAGGAGCCATCCTTCAGAGACAGAGACATACGAGCCATCCTTCAGAGACAGAGACATAGGAGCCATCCTTCAGAGACAGAGACATAGGAGCCATCCTTCAGACACAGAGACAGAGACATAGGAGCTTGAAATATTGGAAAGAATTAACAAAAAAACAGAGCAAACTAAAATGCTATTTGTCCCTAAACAGAGAGTACACAGCGGCAGAATACCTGACCCAAACTTAAGGAAAGCTTTGACTATGTACAGACTCAGTGAGCATAGCCTTGCTATTGAGAAAGGCCGCCGTAGGCAGACCTGGCTCTCAAGAGAAGACAGGCTATGTGCCCACTGCCCACAAAATGAGGTGGAAACTGAGCTGCACTTCCTAACCTCCTGACAAATGTAGGACCATATTAGAGACACATATTTCCCTCAGATTACACAGATCCACAAAGAATTCGAAAACAAATCCAATTTTGATAAACTCCCATATCTACTGGGTGAAATACAACAGTGTGCATCACAGCAGTAAGATCTGTGACCTGTTGCCACAAGAAAAGGGCAACCAGTGAAGAACAAACACCATTGTAAATACAACCCATATTTACGTTTATTTATTTTCCCTTTTGTACTTTAACTATTTGCACATTGTTACAACACTGTATATATATAATATGACATTTGTAATGTCTTTATTCTTTTGGAACTTCTGTGAGTGTAATGTTTGGCCAGAGCCCTATGGGAACAGAACTCTATGAGACCAGAGCCCTATGGGACCAGAACTCTATGGGACCAGAACTCTATGGGACCAGAGCCCTATGGGAACAGAACTCTATGGGACCAGAACTCTATGGGACCAGAGCCCTATGGGAACAGAACTCTATGGGACCAGAGCCCTATGGGAACAGAACTCTATGGGACCAGAGCCCTATGGGAACAGAACTCTATGAGACCAGAGCCCTATGGGAACAGAACTCTATGAGACCAGAGCCCTATGGGAACAGAACTCTATGGGACCAGAGCCCTATGGGAACAGAACTCTATGGGACCAGAACTCTATGGGAACAGAACTCTATGGGACCAGAGCCACATGGGAACAGAACTCTATGGGACCAGAGCCCTATGGGAACAGAACTCTATGGGACCAGAGCCCTATGGGAACAGAACTCTATGGGACCAGAACTCTATGGGACCAGAGCCCCATGGGAACAGAACTCTATGGGACCAGAACTCTATGGGAACAGAACTCTATGGGACCAGAACTCTATGGGAGCAGAACTCTATGGGACCAGAGCCCTATGGGAACAGAACTCTATGGGAACAGAGCCCTATGGGACCAGAGCTCTATGGGACCAAAGCCCTATGGAACCAGAGAGAAAGAGAGACAAAGCGAGAGAGAGAGAAAGAGAGAGAGAACAAGAGAGACAGAGAGGGAGAAAGAGAGAAAGAGAGAGAGAAAGAGAGAGAGAGAAAGAAAGAAAGGTAAAATGGAGTCCAAACAGTCCAATAATTAGTCATGTGAGAGGTTAAAGGTGAGAGGTTAAAGGTGAGAGGTTAAAGGTGAGAGGCTAAGGGCAGACAGACATGAGAGACCACACAACGTTCTCCATGATCTTTAAAGTTCACTCCCCTTCCCTGTTCCATAACAGCCAGCAGGAGATATGACCGATCGCGCACCGCCCAACAATTGGTGCATATTTGGAAAGGCAAGGAAAAGGTTTCTCTGGGCCTAAAACCCTGGCTGGAGCCAGAGAAGGGAGCCTAACTAAATGACATAACAATCTTGTGACTGTCAAACCTTGGAACCACGCCAGAGGCAGCAAACAACAACAAGCTCTGTCTCAAACAGCAGTAAGTAGCAGCAGTCATTGGCTTCAGGCTGAGAGAGGGGGAGGTATGGAGGGAGGAGAGGGAGAGTGAGTGGAAGAGCAGTGAGAGAAGGGAGATAAGAGGGGGAGGTATGGAGGGAGGAGAGGGGAGTGAGTGGAAGAGCAGTGAGAGAAGGGAGGTAAGAGGGGGAGGTATGGAGGGAGGAGAGGGGAGAGTGAGTGGAAGAGCAGTGAGAGAAGGGAGGGGGAGGTAAGAGGGGGAGGTATGGAGGGAGGAGAGGGAGAGTGAGTGGAAGAGCAGTGAGAGAAGGGAGGTAAGAGGGGAGGGAGATAGGTATGGAGGGAGGAGAGGGAGAGTGAGTGGAAGAGCAGTGAGAGAAGGGAGGTAAGAGGGGGAGGTATGGAGGGAGGAGAGGGAGAGTGAGTGGAAGAGCAGTGAGAGAAGGGAGATAAGAGGGGGAGGTATGGAGGGAGGAGAGGGAGAGTGAGTGGAAGAGCAGTGAGAGAAGGGAGGTAAGAGGGGGAGGTATGGAGGGAGGAGAGGGAGAGTGAGTGGAAGAGCAGTGAGAGAAGGGAGGTAAGAGGGGGAGGTATGGAGGGAGGAGAGGGAGAGTGAGTGGAAGAGCAGTGAGAGAAGGGAGGTAAGAGGGGGAGGTATGGAGGGAGGAGAGGGAGAGTGAGTGGAAGAGCAGTGAGAGAAGGGAGGTAAGAGGGGGAGGTATGGAGGGAGGAGAGGGAGAGTGAGTGGAAGAGCAGTGAGAGAAGGGAGGTAAGAGGGGGAGGTATGGAGGGAGGAGAGGGGGGAGGTATGAGGAGTGAGTGGAAGAGCAGTGAGAAGAGCAGGGAGGAGAGGAGAGAAGGGAGGTAAGAGGGGAGGGGAGGTATGGAGGGAGGAGAGGGAGAGTGAGTGGAAGAGCAGTGAGAGAAGGGAGGAAAGAGGGGTTAGGAAAGAGGAGAAAGTGGAAGACAGAGAGAGTGGAACAGAGAGAGGAGGGAGAGAGAGGAGAGAGAGAAGGGAGGTAAGAGGGGAGGTATGGAGGGAGGAGAGGAGAGTGAGTGGAAGAGCAGTGAGAGTATGGGTAGGTGATAGAGGACACAGGCCTCATGTGTTGGAGGTCAGCTCAGCGGTGGAGCTGCTCTCCCTCCCCCATTCCCCCTCTATGGAGGGCAGGAAAAGGGAGGTCCTAGTTCCCTAGCATTCCTTAGAAGGGAGGGGGGGGAGGTATGGAGGTCCCTTTCTCCCCCTGAGTGAAGAGCAGTCCCCCAAGGGAGATAAGAGGGGGTAGGTATGGAGGGAGGAGAGGGAGAGTGAGTCCCTTCCCAGTGAGAGAAGGGAGGTTCCCCCCTCTCTATGGAGGGAGGAGAGGGAGAGAGAGAAGGGAGGAAGAGGGGAGTCCCTTCCTTCCCCACTCTTCCTCCCTTCTCTCCTCCCTTCCCCCCTTCTCTCCTCCCTTCCCCCATGTGTTCCTCAAGGTATGGAGGAGGAGAGGGAGAGTCTCCTCCCTTCCCCAGTGAGAGAAGGGAGAGAGGGGGAGGTATCCCCCAGGGAGGAGAGGGAGACTCTCTGGAAGAGCTCCTCCCTTCCCCCTCTCTCCCTTCCCCCACTCCTCTTCTCCCTTCCCTCTATGGAGGGAGGGAGAGGGAGAGTCCCCCTCCCTTCCTTCAGTGAGAGAAGGGAGGTCCCCCACTCTCTCTTCTCCCTTCCCCACTCTGGAGGAGGAGAGGGAGAGTCTTCCCCTTCCCCCAGCAGTGAGAGAAGGGAGGTCTCTCCTCCCTTCCCCCTCTGGAGGGAGGAGAGGGAGAGTCCCTTCCCCCAGTCTCTCCTCCCTTCCCCCTCTCTCCCTCCCCCTCCCTTCCCCCTCCTCCCCTCTCCTCCTTCCCCCACTCCCCTCTCCCCCTTCCCCAGCCTCTCCCCCTCCCTTCCCCAGAGTCTCCCTCCCCCAGAGCCCAGTCTCTCCTCCCTTCCCCAGGGGGAGGTATCCCTTCCCCCCAGACTCTATCCCAGCCTCCTCCCTTCCCCCCCAGTCTCTCCTCCATCTTCCCCCCTTCCCCCAGGTCTGGAGGGAGAGTTCCCCCATCTTCTCTCTCCTCCCTTCCCCCAGGTATCCCAGCCTCACTCCCCTCCCCCAGCCTCTATCCCAGCCTCTTCTCCCCCTCCCCCAGGGAGGTCTATCCCAGCCTCATGGAGGGAGGAGAGGAGAGTGAGCCTCCTCCCCTTCCCCCCAGGGAGGTATCTTCCAGTCTCAGGTATCCCCCCAGCTCTCTATCCCAGCCTCCTCCTCTCCCCCTTCTAGCGTCTACCTCATCCCAGTCTCACTCCCCCTCCCCCAAGCCTCTATCCCAGCCTCACTCCCCCTCCCCCCCAGAGCTATCTATCCCAGCCTCACTCCCCTTCCCCCATCTTCTATCCCAGCCCTCCCCAGGGAGAGTGAGTGGAAGAGCCCATCTTCTATCCCAGCCTCAGGGAGGAGAGGGAGATCTTCTATCCCAGCCTCACTCCCCCCATCTCCCCATCTTCTATCCCAGCCTCAGGAGAGGGAGAGTTCCCCCATCTTCTATCCCAGCCTCACTCCCCCTCCCCCATCTTCTATCCCAGCCTCACTCCCCTTCCCCCAGACGCTATCCCAGTCTCACTCCCCTTCCCCCATCTTCTATCCCAGCCTCAAGAGCCCCCAGACTCACTCTATCCCATCTTGGAGGGAGGAGCCTCCCCCCTTCCCCCATCCTATCCCAGCCTCTCTCCCCCTCCCCCATCTATCCCAGGGAGGAGACCCCCAGGCTTCTATCCCAGCCTCACTCCCCTTCCCCCATCTTCTATCCCAGCCTCTGGACTCCCCTCCCCATCCCCCATCCTCTATCCCAGCCTCACTCCCCCTTCCCCCATCTTCTATCCCAGCCTCCCCTTCACTCCCCTTCCCCATCTTCTATCCCAGCCTCACTCTCCCTCCCCCAGATCTTCTATCCCAGCCTCACTCCCCTTCCCCCATCTTCTATCCCAGCCTCACTCCCCTTCCCCCACTCTATCCCAGCCTCACTCCCCTTCAGTGATCTTCTATCCCCCTTCGGGAGGTTCTATCCCAGCCTCACTCCCCTCCCCCAGCTTCATCCCAGCCTCAAGAGCCTTCGCCCCATCCCCCAGACTCACTCCCCTTCTCCCCAGCCTCAGGGGGAGCCTCTCTCCCCCTCCCCCAGCCTCTCTCCCCCTCCCAGCCTCTCTCCCCTCCCCCAGGATCCCCCTCCCCCCTCTCTCCCCCAGTGAGAAGCCTCTCTCCCCCTCCCCCCAGGTATCTCCCCCTCCCAGCCTCTCTCCCCTCCCCCCCAGCAGTCTCTCTCCCTCCCCAGGTCTCTCCTCCCCCCATCTCTCTCCCCTCCCCAGCCTGAGTCCCCCCTCCCCAGCCTCTCTCCCCTCCCCCAGCCTCCCCCTCCCAGCCTCTCTCCCCCTCCCCCAGCCTCTCTCCCCCCTCCCCCCTGACTCTCTCCCAGCCCTCCCCTCCAGCCTCTCTCCCCCTCCCCAGCCTCTCCCCCTCCCCCAGCCTCTTCCCCAGCCTCTCTCCCCTCCCCCAGCTCTATCCCAGTCTCCTCTCTTCTCCCCCATCCCACCTGGATCCTAGACCCCCAGTCTCCCTCTCTTCTCCCATCCCACCTGTATCCTATCACCCTGTCTCCTCTCTTCTCTCCCATCCCAGGTATCCTATCACCCTTGTCTCCTGGGGGAGGTATGGAGAGAGTGAGTGGAAGAGCATCCCACCTGGGATCCTATCACCCCTTGTATCCTCTCTTCTCCCCATCCCACCTGTATCCTAGTCACCCCTTGTCTCCTCTCTTCTCTCCCCATCCCACCTGTATCCTATCACCCCTGTCTCCTCTCTGCTCCCCCATCCCACCTGTATCCTATCAGAGTGAGTGGAAGAGCAGTGAGAGGGATCCCACCTGTATCCTATCACCCCTTGTCTCCTCTCTTCTCCTCCATCCCACCTGGAAGAGCAGTATCACCCCTTGTCTCCTCTCTTCTCCTCCATCCCACCTGTATCCTATCACCCCAGTTGTCTCCTCTCTTCTCCTCCATCCCACCTGTATCCTATCACCCCTTGTCTCCTCTCTTCTCCCCCCCCCACCTGTATCCTATCACCCCTTGTCTCCTCTCTTCTCCCCCATCCCACCTGTATCCTATCACCCCTTGTCTCCTCTCTTCTCCTCCCCATCCCACCTGTATCCTATCACCCCTTGTCTCCCTCTCTTCTCTCCCCATCCCCACCTGTATCCTATCACCCCTTGTCTCCTCCCTCTTCCCCTCCATCCCACCTGTATCCTATCACCCCTTGTCTCCTCTCTTCTCCCATATCCCACCTGTATCCTATCACCCCATGTCTCCCTCTTCTCCCTCATCCCACCTGTATCCTATCCCCCCCCACTCCTCTCTTCTCCTCCATCCCACCTGTATCCTATCACCCCCTTGTCTCCCTCTTCTCCCCCATCCCACCTGTATCCTATCACCCCTTGTCTCCTCTCTTCTCCTCCATCCCACCTGTATCCTATCACCCCTTGTCTCCTCTCTTCTCCTCCATCCCCCTGTATCCTATCACCCCCTTGTCTCCTCTCTTCTCCTCCATCCCACCTGTATCCTATCACCCTTGTCCCCTCTCTTCTCCCCCCATCCCACCTGTATCCTATCACCCCTTGTCTCCTCTCTTCTCCTCCATCCCACCTGTATCCTATCACCCCTTGTCTCCTCTCTTCTCCCCATCCCACCTGTATCCTATCACCCCTTGTCTCCCTCTCTTCTCCCCATCCCACCTGTATCCTATCACCCCTTGTCTCCTCTCTTCTCCTCCATCCCACCTGTATCCTATCACCCCTTCCCCCCTCTCTTCTCCTCCATCCCACCTGTATCCTATCACCCCTTGTCTCCTCTCTTCTCCTCCATCCCACCTGTATCCTATCACCCCTTGTCTCCTCTCTTCTCCCCCATCCCACCTGTATCCTATCACCCCCCCTCTCTTCTCCTCCATCCCACCTGTATCCTATCACCCTTGTCCCCTCTCTTCTCCTCCATCCCACCTGTATCCTATCACCCCTCTCCCTCTTCTCCCCATCCCACCCAGTATCCTATCACCCATCTTCTCTCCTCTCTTCTCCCCATCCCCCTGTATCCTATCAGCCCCTTGTCTCCCCCTCTTCTCCCCATCCCACCTGTATCCTATCCCCCCTTCCCCCCCAGCCTTCTCCTCCCTCCCCCCTGTATCCTATCTCACCCCTTCCCCCACCTCTATCTCCCTCCTTCTCCCCCATCTTCCTGTATCCTATCACCCCTTGTCTCCTCCCTCCCCCATCTTCCTGTATCCCAGCCTCACTCCCCTTCTCCCCCATCCCCACCTCATCCTATCACCCTTGTCTCCCAGCTCTCCTCCATCCCATCTTCTATCCCAGCCTCACCCCCTTGTCCCCCATCTTCTCCCCATCCCAGTGTATCCCCTCACCCATCTTGTATCCCTCTTCTCCCCCTTCCCCATCTTCTATCCCAGTCTCACCCCCTCCCTCTTCTCCTCCATCCCACCTCCCCTATCACCATCTTCTATCCTCTCTTCTCCCCTTCCCCCAGACTCTATCCCAGCCTCACCCTTTCCCCCATCTTCTATCCCAGCCTCATCCCCTTCCCCCATCTTCTCTTCTCCCCATCCCACCTGTATCCTATCCCCTTCCCCCATCTCTATCCCACCTGTATCCTATCCCCCATCTTCTCCTCTTCTCTTCTCCCCCATCCCACCTGTATCCTATCACCTCCTCCCTGTCCCTCTTCTATCCCAGCCTCCCCCCATCTTCTATCCCAGTCTCCTCCCTCCCCCCATCCCACCTGTATCCCAGCCTCACTCCCCTTCTCTTCTCCTCCATCCCACCTGTATCCTATCACCCCTCCCCCATCTTCTATCCCAGCCTATCACCCCTTCCCCCATCTTCTCCTCCATCCCACCTGTATCCTATCACCCCCCATCTCTCTCCTCCATCCCACTCCCTATCCCCCATCTTGTCTCCTCCCAGCCCCCATCCCCCTTCCCCCATCACTCTATCCCAGCCTCTCTCCTCCATCCCACCTGTATCCCATCACCCCTTCGTCCCCTTCCTTCTCTCCATCCCACCTGTATCCTTTCACCCATCTTCTCTCCCAGCCTCCTCCATCCCCCTGTATCCTATCCCAGCCTCTCTCTTCTCCTCCATCCCACCTGTATCCTATCACCCCTTGTCTCCCTCTTCTCCTCCATCCCACCTGTATCCTATCACCTCTTGTCTCCTCTCTTCTCCCCCATCTTCTATCCCATCCTCACCCCCTTCTCCCCTTCTCCTCCATCCCACCTGTCTCCTATCACCCCTTGTCCCTCTCTTCCCAGCCATCCCACCTTCCCCCATCTTCTGTCCCAGCCTCTCCCCCATCCCCCATCTTCCTATCCCAGTCTCACTCTCCCCATCCCCCTGTCTTCTATCCCCCTTGTCTCCTCTCTTCTCCCCCATCCCATCTCTCCTATCCCAGTCACTCCCCTTCTCCCCATCCCACCTCTATCCTATCACCCCTTGCCTCACTCTCTTCTCCTCCATCCCACCTCTATCCCAGCCTCACTCCCCTTGTCTCCTCTCTTCTCCCCCATCCCACCTGTATCCTATCACCCCTTGTCTCTCTCCTCCTCCATCCCCCACCTGTATCCCTATCACCCCTTGTCTCCTCTCTTCTCCCCCTGCCTATCCCCCTGTCTCTTCTCACCCCCCCCATCTCCCCTCTTCTCCCTTCCATCCCCCTGTATCCTATCACCCCCCCTCCTCTCTTCTCCCCCATCCCACCTGTATCCTATCACCCCTTGTCTCCTCTCTTCTCCCCCATCCCACCTGTATCCTATCACCCCAGTCTCCTCTCTTCTCCTCCATCCCACCTGTATCCTATCACCCCTTGTCTCCTCTCTTCTCCTCCATCCCACCTGTATCCTATCACCCCTTGTCTCCTCTCTTCTCCCCCATCCCACCTGTATCCTATCACCCCTTGTCTCCTCTCTTCTCCTCCCATCCCACCTGTATCCTATCACCCCTTGTCTCCTCTCTTCTCCCCATCCCACCTGTATCCTATCACCCCTTGTCTCCTCTCTTCTCCCCCATCCCACCTGTATCCTATCACCCCTTGTCTCCTCTCTTCTCCTCCATCCCACCTGTATCCTATCACCCCTTGTCTCCTCTCTTCTCCTCCATCCCACCTGTATCCTATCACCCCTTGTCTCCTCTCTTCTCCTCCATCCCACCTGTATCCTATCACCCCTTGTCTCCTCTCTTCTCCCCCATCCCACCTGTATCCTATCACCCCTTGTCTCCTCTCTTCTCCCCCATCCCACCTGTATCCTATCACCCTTGTCTCCTCTCTTCTCCTCCATCCCACCTGTATCCTATCACCCCTTGTCTCCTCTCTTCTCCCCCATCCCACCTGTATCCTATCACCCCTTGTCTCCTCTCTTCTCCCCATCCCACCTGTATCCTATCACCCCTTGTCTCCTCTCTTCTCCTCCATCCCACCTGTATCCTATCACCCCTTGTCTCCTCTCTTCTCCTCCATCCCACCTGTATCCTATCACCCCTTGTCTCCTCTCTTCTCCCCATCTCACCTGTATCCTATCACCCCTTGTCTCCTCTCTTCTCCCCATCCCACCTGTATCCTATCACCCCTTGTCTCTCCTCTCTTCTCCCCCATCCCACCTGTATCCTATCACCCCTTGTCTCCTCTCTTCTCCTCCATCCCACCTGTATCCTATCACCCCTTGTCTCCTCTCTTCTCCCCCATCCCACCTGTATCCTATCACCCCTTGTCTCCTCTCTTCTCCCCCATCCCACCTGTATCCTATCACCCCTTGTCTCCTCTCTTCTCCTCCATCCCACCTGTATCCTATCACCCCTTGTCTCCTCTCTTCTCCTCCATCCCACCTGTATCCTATCACCCCTTGTCTCCTCTCTCTCTCCCCCATCCCACCTGTATCCTATCACCCCTTGTCTCCTCTCTTCTCCTCCATCCCACCTGTATCCTATCACCCTTGTCTCCTCTCTTCTCCTCCACCCCACCTGTATCCTATCACCCCTTGTCTCCTCTCTTCTCCCCATCCCACCTGTATCCTATCACCCCTTGTCTCCTCTCTTCTCCCCATCCCACCTGTATCCTATCACCCCTTGTCTCCTCTCTTCTCCCCCATCCCACCTGTATCCTATCACCCCTTGTCTCCTCTCTTCTCCCCCATCCCACCTGTATCCTATCACCCCTTGTCTCCTCTCTTCTCCCCATCCCACCTGTATCCTATCACCCCCTTGTCCCCTCTTCTCCTCCATCCCACCTGTATCCTATCACCCCTTGTCCCCATCTTCTCCTCCATCCCAGCCTGTCCCCTATCACCCCTTCTCTCCCAGCCTTCTCCCCTTCCCCCTGTTCTATCCCAGCCTCACTCCCCTTCTCCCCATCCCACCTGTATCCTATCACCCCATCTTCTCCTCTCTTCTCCCCCATCCCACCTGTATCTTCTATCCCAGTCTCCTCCCTTCTCCCCCATCCTACCTCCCCTAGTCTCACTCTCTTCTCCTCCCCTCCATCCCACCTCTATCCTATCACCCCATCTCCTCTCTTCTCCTCCATCCCACCTGTATCCTATCACCCCTTGTCTCCTCTCTTCTCCCCCATCCCACCTCTATCACCCCTTGTCTCCTCTCTTCTCCTCCATCCTCACCTGTATCCTATCACCCCATCTCTCTCTCCCTCCCCCATCCCACCTGTATCCTATCACCCCCAGTCTCCTCTCTTCTCCCCATCCCACCTGTATCCCATCCCCCTTGTCTCCCTCTTCCTCCATCCCACCTCTATCCTATCCCCCCCAGTCTCTCTCTTTCTCCCCATCCCACCTGTATCCTATCACCCCTCACTCCCTCCCCCTCTTCTCCCCCATCCCACCTGTATCCTATCACCCCTCTGTCTCCCCAGCCTCTCTTCTCCCCCATCCCACCCATCCTATCACCCCTTGTCTCCTCTCTTCTCCCCATCCCACCTGTATCCTATCACCCCTTGTCTCCCTCTTCTCCTCCATCCCACCTGTATCCTATCACCCCTTGTCTCCTCTCTTCTCCTCCATCCCACCTGTATCCTATCACCCCTTGTCTCCTCTCTTCTCCTCCATCCCACCTGTATCCTATCACCCCTTGTCTCCTCTCTTCTCCCCATCCCACCTGTATCCTATCACCCCTTGTCTCCTCTCTTCTCCCCCCCATCCCACCTGTATCCTATCACCCCTTGTCTCCTCTCTTCTCCTCCATCCCACCTGTATCCTATCACCCCTTGTCTCCTCTCTTCTCCTCCATCCCACCTGTATCCTATCACCCCTTGTCTCCTCTCTTCTCCCCCATCCCACCTGTATCCTATCACCCCTTGTCTCCTCTCCTCCCATCCCACCTGTATCCTATCACCCCTTGTCTCCTCTCTTCTCCCCCATCCCACCTGTATCCTATCACCCCTTGTCTCCTCTCTTCTCCTCCATCCCACCTGTATCCTATCACCCCCCAGTCTCCTCTCTTCTCCTCCATCCCACCTGTATCCTATCACCCCTTGTCTCTCTCTTCTCCCCCATCCCACCTGTATCCCACCCCAGTCTCCTCTCTTCTCCCCATCCCACCTGTATCCTATCACCCCCTTGTCTCCTCTCTTCTCCCCCATCCCACCTGTATCCTATCACCCCTTGTCTCCTCTCTTCTCCTCCATCCCACCTGTATCCTATCCCCCTGTCTCCTCTCTTCTCCCCCATCCCACCTGTATCCTATCACCCCTTGTCTCCTCTCTTCTCCCCCATCCCACCTGTATCCTATCACCCCTTGTCTCCTCTCTTCCCTCCATCCCACCTGTATCCTATCACCCCTTGTCTCCTCTCTTCTCCTCCATCCCACCTGTATCCTATCACCCCTTGTCTCCTCTCTTCTCCCCATCCCACCTGTATCTTATCCCCCTTGTCTCCTCTCTTCTCCCCCATCCCACCTGTATCCTATCACCCCTTGTCTCCTCTCTTCTCCTCCATCCCACCTGTATCCTATCACCCCTTGTCTCCTCTCTTCTCCCCATCCCACCTGTATCCTATCACCCCTTGTCTCCTCTCTTCTCCCCCATCCCACCTGTATCCTATCACCCCTTGTCTCCTCTCTTCTCCCCCATCCCACCTGTATCCTATCACCCCTTGTCTCCTCTCTTCTCCCCATCCCACCTGTATCCTATCACCCCTTGTCTCCTCTCTTCTCCCCATCCCACCTGTATCCTATCACCCCTTGTCTCCTCTCTTCTCCCCATCCCACCTGTATCCTATCACCCCTTGTCTCCTCTCTTCTCCTCCATCCCACCTGTATCCTATCACCCCTTGTCTCCTCTCTTCTCCCCCATCCCACCTGTATCCTATCACCCCTTGTCTCCTCTCTTCTCCCCCATCCCACCTGTATCCTATCACCCCTTGTCTCCTCTCTTCTCCCCCATCCCACCTGTATCCTATCACCCCTTGTCTCCTCTCTTCTCCTCCATCCCACCTGTATCCTATCACCCCTTGTCTCCTCTCTTCTCCCCCATCCCACCTGTATCCTATCACCCCTTGTCTCCTCTCTTCTCCTCCATCCCACCTGTATCCTATCACCCCTTGTCTCCTCTCTTCTCCCCATCCCACCTGTATCCTATCACCCCTTGTCTCCTCTCTTCTCCCCCATCCCACCTGTATCCTATCACCCCTTGTCTCCTCTCTTCTCCCCCATCCCACCTGTATCCTATCACCCCTTGTCTCCTCTCTTCTCCCCCATCCCACCTGTATCCTATCACCCCTTGTCTCCTCTCTTCTCCCCATCCCACCTGTATCCTATCACCCCTTGTCTCCTCTCTTCTCCTCCATCCCACCTGTATCCTATCACCCCTTGTCTCCTCTCTTCTCCCCCATCCCACCTGTATCTTATCACCCCTTGTCTCCTCTCTTCTCCCCCATCCCACCTGTATCCTATCACCCCTTGTCTCCTCTCTTCTCCCCATCCCACCTGTATCCTATCACCCCTTGTCTCCTCTCTTCTCCCCATCCCACCTGTATCCTATCACCCCTTGTCTCCTCTCTTCTCCCCCATCCCACCTGTATCCTATCACCCCTT
>NW_026290962.1:165000-200000 GCF_023373465.1 Oncorhynchus keta | reverse complement strand
CCTCACTGCTGACACAGACCACAGTATCAGCATGTTATATTACAGATCACCTCATGGATCTCTATTTAACCTCTGTTCTGACGACCACAGTATCAGCATGTTATATTACAGATCTACCTCATGGATCTCTATTTAACTGCTCTGTTCTGAGGACCACAGTATCAGCATGTTATATTACAGATCTACCTCATGGATCTCTATTTAACTGCTCTGTTCTGAGGACCACAGTATCAGCATGTTATATTACAGATCTACCTCATGGATCTCTATTTAACTGCTCTGTTCTGAGGACCACAGTATCAGCATGTTATATTACAGATCTACCTCATGGATCTCTATTTAACTTCTCTTTAACAACAACCCAACTTTACAATCTGAACTTAAGGATAGGAATGATGATGGTGTCTAAGAATCGTTGACAGACATGTTCTCCACTTGGTTCTGGAGCTGGTCTCCACCTCCCTGTTTCTTCTTCTTCCCTCCTTTTTCTCTCTCCCTTCTTTCAGCTCCTGTCACTTTTCTCTAAACATACTTTAGGTTGTTTTTACAATGGTGTTTGTTCTTCACTGGTTTCCCTTTAAAACGTCACAGAAGTTCCAGGAGAATAAAGCTGTGTATTCCCTCCCTCCCCCATCTCCTCCCCCTCTAGCCCCCCATACATCTCCCCCCTTACAATCCCCCTTTGTTCCCTCCTGGTTTCCCTCCTCCCCCTAGCCCCCTCCTCTCCCCCCCCTCCCCCCCTCCCCCATCTCCTCCCCCTAGGCCCCTCCTCTCTCCCCATCCCCCTCCTCCCCTCCCCCTCCTCCCCATCTCCCCCTCCTAGCCCCCTCCCTCTCTCCTCTCCTCCCCATCTCCTCCCCCTAGCCCCCTCCCCTCTCCCCCTATCCCCTCCCCCTAGCCCCCTCCTCCCCATCTCCCCCATCTCCTAGCCCCCTCCTCCCCCCTCTCCCCATCTCCTCCCCCCTAGCCCCCCTCTCCCCCCACCTCCCTCCCCCTAGCCCCCCTCTCCTCCCCATCTCCTCCCCCTAGCCCCCTCCTCTCTCCCCTCCTCCTCCCCCCAGCCCCGTCTTCTCTCCCCATCTCCTCCCCCTAGCCCCCCCCATCTCCTCCCCATCTCCTCCCCCTAGCCCCCTCCTCTCTCCTTCCCCAGCCCCCTCCTCTCTCCCCACCTCCTCCCCCATCTCCCCCCCACCTCCTCCCCCCAGCCCCCTCCCCTCTCCCCCCCTCCTCCCCCCCAGCCCCTCCCTCTCTCCCCATCTCCTCCCCCCTAGCCCCCTCCTCTCTCCCCACCCCCTCCCCCTAGCCCCCTCCTCTCCCCCATCTCCTCCCCCCTAGCCCCCTCCTCTCTCCCCACCTCCTCCCCCATCTCCTCCCCCCTAGCTGGTACCCAGCTCAGAGAGTTCAGAGAGGGGTAAGACTGGAGCCCTGGGGGGCAGACCTGGTACCCAGCTCAGAGAGTTCAGAGAGGGGTAAGACTGGAGCCCTGGGGGGCAGACCTGGTACCCAGCTCAGAGAGTTCAGAGAGGGGTAAGACTGGAGCCGTGGGGGGCAGACCTGGTACCCAGCTCAGAGAGGGGTAAGACTGGAGCCCCGGGGGGCAGACCTGGTACCCAGCTCAGAGAGGGGTAAGACTGGAGCCCCGGGGGGCAGACCTGGTACCCAGCTCAGAGAGGGGTAAGACTGGAGCCCCGGGGGGCAGACCTGGTACCCAGCTCAGAGAGGGGTAAGACTGGAGCCCCGGGGGGCAGACCTGGTACCCAGCTCAGAGAGTTCAGAGACCTGGGTTCGTATACTATTTGAAATACTAAACACAACACACTCTACTCCCCCAATGAAGAAAACACTGTTCATATTTTGCCTAGGCTTTTAAAACCCCAGGGACAGCTGAGAACGTCTGGTCTCTGTGTGTGTGTGTGTGTTGGGGGGGTCCTTTGACAGTCACAGCTTCGCCAGACTCTCTGTCAATCTCACACACACTCCTCACACTAACACACTCTTCTCATACACACACTGACACACTCCACTTACACACAATGATCCAGTCCCCGACTTCCCCAACGCCAGCTGTTCAGGCCTGTCTCTGCCTCTCCTACCCCCTTCTGCCCCCCCCCTAAACCCCTCTACCCCAGGCCAGGACCAAGGACTGAGGATTAACCAGACAATACACAGAGGATACATCTCTGCCCTGCTCCACCCTGCCTAACCCCACCTGCCCTGCTCCACCCTGCCTAACCCCACCTGCCCTGCTCCACCCTGCCTAACCCCACCTACCCTGCTCCACCCTGCCTAACCCCAACCTGCCCTGCTCCACCCTGCCTAACCCCACCTGCCCTGCTCCACCCTGCCTAACCCCACCTGCCCTGCTCCACCCTGCCTAACCCCACCTGCCCTGCTCCACCCTGCCTAACCCCACCTGCCCTGCTCCACCCTGCCTAACCCAACCTGCCCTGCTCCACCCTGCCTAACCCCACCTGCCCTGCTCCACCCTGCCTAATCCCAACCTGCCCTGCTCCACCCTGCCTAACCCCACCTGCCCTGCTCCACCCTGCCTAACCCCACCTGCCCTGCTCCACCCTGCCTAACCCAACCTGCCCTGCTCCACCCTGCCTAACCCCACCTGCCCTGCTCCACCCTGCCTAACCCCAACCTGCCCTGCTCCACCCTGCCTAATCCCAACCTGCCCTGCTCCACCCTGCCTAACCCAAACCTGCCCTGCTCCACCCTGCCTAACCCTACCTGCCCTGCTCCACCCTGCCTAACCCCAACCTGCCCTGCTCCACCCTGCCTAACCCCAACCTACCCTGCTACACCCTGCCTAACCCAACCTGCCCTGTTCCACCCTGCCTAATCCCAACCTGCCCTGCTCCACCCTGCCTAACCCCAACCTACCCTGCTACACCCTGCCTAACCCAACCTGCCCTGCTACACCCTGCCTAACCCCACCTGCCCTGCTACACCCTGCCTAACCCCACCTGCCCTGCTACCCTGCCCCCCAACCTGCCTAACCCCCCAACCTGCCCTGCTACACCCTGCCTAACCCCAACCTGCCCTGCTACACCCCTGCCTAACCCAACCTGCCCTGCTACACCCTGCCTAACCCCAACCTGCCCTGCTACACCCTGCCTAACCCCAACCTGCCCTGCTCCACCCTGCCTAACCCCAACCTGCCCTGCTCCACCCTGCCTAACCCCAACCTGCCCTGCTCCACCCTGCCTAACCCCAACCTGCCCTGCTACACCCTGCCTAACCCCAACCTGCCCTGCTACACCCTGCCTAACCCCAACCTGCCCTGCTACACCCTGCCTAACCCCAACCTGCCCTGCTACACCCTGCCTAACCCCACCTGCCCTGCTACACCCTGCCTAACCCCACCTGCCCTGCTCCACCCTGCCTAACCCAACCTGCCCTGCTACACCCTGCCTAACCCCAACCTGCCCTGCTACACCCTGCCTAACCCCAACCTGCCCTGCTCCACCCTGCCTAACCCCAACCTGCCCTGCTACACCCTGCCTAACCCCAACCTGCCCTGCTACACCCTGCCTAACCCCAACCCAACCTGCCCTGCTCCACCCTGCCTAACCCCAACCTGCCCTGCTCCACCCTGCCTAACCCCAACCTGCCCTGCTCCACCCTGCCTAACCCCAACCTGCCCTGCTCCACCCTGCCTAACCCCAACCTGCCCTGCTCCACCCTGCCTAACCCCAACCTGCCCTGCTCCACCCTGCCTAACCCCAACCTGCCCTGCTCCACCCTGCCTAACCCCAACCTGCCCTGCTCCACCCTGCCTAACCCCAACCTGCCCTGCTCCACCCTGCCTAACCCCAACCTGCCCTGCTCCACCCTGCCTAACCCCAACCTGCCCTGCTCCACCCTGCCTAACCCCAACCTGCCCTGCTACACCCTGCCTAACCCCAACCTGCCCTGCTCCACCCTGCCTAACCCCAACCTGCCCTGCTCCACCCTGCCTAACCCCAACCTGCCCTGCTCCACCCTGCCTAACCCCAACCTGCCCTGCTACACCCTGCCTAACCCCAACCTGCCCTGCTCCACCCTGCCTAACCCCAACCTGCCCTGCTCCACCCTGCCTAACCCCAACCTGCCCTGCTCCACCCTGCCTAACCCCAACCTGCCCTGCTACACCCTGCCTAACCCCAACCTGCCCTGCTCCACCCTGCCTAACCCCACCTGCCCTGCTCCACCCTGCCTAACCCCAACCTGCCCTGCTCCACCCTGCCTAACCCCAACCTGCCCTGCTACACCCTGCCTAACCCCAACCTGCCCTGCTCCACCCTGCCTAACCCCAACCTGCCCTGCTCCACCCTGCCTAACCCCAACCTGCCCTGCTCCACCCTGCCTAACCCCAACCTGCCCTGCTCCACCCTGCCTTACCCAACCTGCCCTGCTCCACCCTGCCTAACCCCAACCTGCCCTGCTCCACCCTGCCTAACCCCAACCTGCCCTGCTCCACCCTGCCTAACCCCAACCTGCCCTGCTCCACCCTGCCTAACCCCAACCTGCCCTGCTCCACCCTGCCTAACCCCAACCTGCCCTGCTCCACCCTGCCTAACCCCAACCTGCCCTGCTCCACCCTGCCTAACCCCAACCTGCCCTGCTCCACCCTGCCTAACCCCAACCTGCCCTGCTCCACCCTGCCTAACCCCAACCTGCCCTGCTACACCCTGCCTAACCCCAACCTGCCCTGCTCCACCCTGCTCCCCAACCTGCCCTGCTCCACTGCCTAACCCAACCTGCCCTGCTCCACCCTGCCTAACCCCAACCTGCCCTGCTCCACCCTGCCTAACCCCAACCTGCCCTGCTCCACCCTGCCTAACCCCAACCTGCCCTGCTCCACCCTGCCTAACCCCAACCTGCCCTGCTACACCCTGCTTAACCCCAACCTGCCCTGCTACACCCTGCCTAACCCCAACCTGCCCTGCTCCACCCTGCCTAACCCCAACCTGCCCTGCTCCACCCTGCCTAACCCAACCTGCCCTGCTACACCCTGCCTAACCCCAACCTGCCCTGCTCCACCCTGCCTAACCCCAACCTGCCCTGCTCCACCCTGCCTTTTCTCGTGGCAACAGGTCACACATCTTGCTGCTGTGATGTCACACTGTGGTATTTCACCCAGTAGATATGAGAGTTCATCTAAACCGGGTTTGTTTCTAAATCTTTGTGATCTGTTTAGGGCCAAATAGCATTCTAGTTTGCTCTGCTCCCCCTCTCTCTCTGTCTGTCTCTCTCTCACTGTGTCTCTGTCTCCATCCCTGTCTCACTCACTCACTCACTCACTCACTCACTCACTCACTCACTCACTCACTCACTCACTCACTCACTCACCCTGCTAACCTGTGTTTTGTCAAATCACTGCACCACTGCCTAACTCAGAGGAGCATCAGTGTGCTCTGCTCAGCTCTCTCTGTGTTTTGTCAAATATGTGTGAGTGTGTGTTTGTGTGCATGTGCCTATGCCTGTGCACATGTGTGTGTCTCTGCTCAGCTCCAGAGGAGCATCAGTGTGTCTCTGCTCAGCTCTAGAGGAGCATCAGTGTGTCTCTGCTCAGCTCTAGAGGAGCATCAGTGTGTCTCTGCTCAGCTCTAGAGGAGCATCAGTGTGTCTCTGCTCAGCTCTAGAGGAGCATCAGTGTGTCTCTGCTCAGCTCTAGAGGAGCATCAGTGTGTCTCTGCTCAGCTCTAGAGGAGCATCAGTGTGTCTCTGCTCAGCTCTAGAGGAGCATCAGTGTGTCTCTGCTCAGCTCTAGAGGAGCATCAGTGTGTCTCTGCTCAGCTCTAGAGGAGCATCAGTGTGTCTCTGCTCAGCTCTAGAGGAGCATCAGTGTGTCTCTGCTCAGCTCTAGAGGAGCATCTCTGCTCAGCAGTGTGTCTCTGCTCAGCTCTAGAGGAGCATCAGTGTGTCTCTGCTCAGCTCTAGAGGAGCATCAGTGTGTCTCTGCTCAGCTCTAGAGGAGCATCAGTGTGTCTCTGCTCAGCTCTAGAGGAGCATCAGTGTGTCTCTGCTCAGCTCTAGAGGAGCATCAGTGTGTCTCTGCTCAGCTCTAGAGGAGCATCAGTGTGTCTCTGCTCAGCTCTAGAGGAGCATCAGTGTGTCTCTGCTCAGCTCTAGAGGAGCATCAGTGTGTCTCTGCTCAGCTCTAGAGGAGCATCAGTGTGCTCAGCTCTGAGGAGCATCAGCTCTGCTCAGCTCTAGGAGCATCAGTGTGTCTCTGCTCAGCTCTAGAGGAGCATCAGTGTGTCTCTGCTCAGCTCTAGAGGAGCATCAGTGTGTCTCTGCTCAGCTCTAGAGGAGCATCAGTGTGTCTCTGCTCAGCTCTAGAGGAGCATCAGTGTGTCTCTGCTCAGCTCTAGAGGAGCATCAGTGTGTCTCTGCTCAGCTCTAGAGGAGCATCAGTGTGTCTCTGCTCAGCTCTAGAGGAGCATCAGTGTGTCTCTGCTCAGCTCTAGAGGAGCATCAGTGTGTCTCTGCTCAGCTCTAGAGGAGCATCAGTGTGTCTCTGCTCAGCTCTAGAGGAGCATCAGTGTGTCTCTGCTCAGCTCTAGAGGAGCATCAGTGTGTCTCTGCTCAGCTCTAGAGGAGCATCAGTGTGTCTCTGCTCAGCTCTAGAGGAGCATCAGTGTGTCTCTGCTCAGCTCTAGAGGAGCATCAGTGTGTCTCTGCTCAGCTCTAGAGGAGCATCAGTGTGTCTCTGCTCAGCTCTAGAGGAGCATCAGTGTGTCTCTGCTCAGCTCTAGAGGAGCATCAGTGTGTCTCTGCTCAGCTCTAGAGGAGCATCAGTGTGTCTCTGCTCAGCTCTAGAGGAGCATCAGTGTGTCTCTGCTCAGCTCTAGAGGAGCATCAGTGTGTCTCTGCTCAGCTCTAGAGGAGCATCAGTGTGTCTCTGCTCAGCTCTAGAGGAGCATCAGTGTGTCTCTGCTCAGCTCTAGAGGAGCATCAGTGTGTCTCTGCTCAGCTCTAGAGGAGCATCAGTGTGTCTCTGCTCAGCTCTAGAGGAGCATCAGTGTGTCTCTGCTCAGCTCTAGAGGAGCATCAGTGTGTCTCTGCTCAGCTCTAGAGGAGCATCAGTGTGTCTCTGCTCAGCTCTAGAGGAGCATCAGTGTGTCTCTGCTCAGCTCTAGAGGAGCATCAGTGTGTCTCTGCTCAGCTCTAGAGGAGCATCAGTGTGTCTCTGCTCAGCTCTAGAGGAGCATCAGTGTGTCTCTGCTCAGCTCTAGAGGAGCATCAGTGTGTCTCTGCTCAGCTCTAGAGGAGCATCAGTGTGTCTCTGCTCAGCTCTAGAGGAGCATCAGTGTGTCTCTGCTCAGCTCTAGAGGAGCATCAGTGTGTCTCTGCTCAGCTCTAGAGGAGCATCAGTGTGTCTCTGCTCAGCTCTAGAGGAGCATCAGTGTGTCTCTGCTCAGCTCTAGAGGAGCATCAGTGTGTCTCTGCTCAGCTCTAGAGGAGCATCAGTGTGTCTCTGCTCAGCTCTAGAGGAGCATCAGTGTGTCTCTGCTCAGCTCTAGAGGAGCATCAGTGTGTCTCTGCTCAGCTCTAGAGGAGCATCAGTGTGTCTCTGCTCAGCTCTAGAGGAGCATCAGTGTGTCTCTGCTCAGCTCTAGAGGAGCATCAGTGTGTCTCTGCTCAGCTCTAGAGGAGCATCAGTGTGTCTCTGCTCAGCTCTAGAGGAGCATCAGTGTGTCGTCAGACAGGCAGCTTTGGCTGCAGTTCAAAACAAGGTGCCGCTGCCACGTCCATCCCATGGGATTAACACACACACACACACACACACACACACACACACACACACACACACACACACACACACACACACACACACACACACACACACACACACACACACACACACACACACACACACACACACACACACACACACACACACACAAACCATGTCGGTCCCATGGGAGTAACTGTGGGACATCGAGAAGGACAGCAGGGCAGAAACAACAGGAACAAAACTACACAAAGAAAGGATCATAACCAGCCATCCACCGTGTCCCCTGACAACTCCTCCCCCTCTACCTCTACTTCCCCCTGACAACTCCTCCCCCTCTACTCCCCCTGACAACTCCTTCCCCTCTACCTCTACTTCCCCCTGACAACTCCTCCCCCTCTACCTCCCCCTGACAACTCCTTCCCCTCTACCTCTACTTCCCCCTGACAACTCCTCCCCCTCTACCTCTACTTCCTCCTGACAACTCCTCCCCCTCTACCTCTACTTCCCCCTGACAACTCCTCCCCTGTCTCCTCACTTCCCCTGACAACTCCTCCCCTCTACCTCTACCTCTACTTCCCCCTGACAACTCCTCCCCCTCTACCTCTACTTCCCCCTGACAACTCCTCCCCTACTCCCCTGACCTCTCCTCTCCTCCCCTGACAACTCCTCCCCTCTACCTCTCTCCTCTGACAACTCCTCCCCCTCTACCTCCCCTGACAACTCCTCCCCTCTACCTCCCCTGACAACTCCTCCCCCTCTACCTCCCTCCCCTGACAACTCCTCCCCCTCTACCTCTACTTCCCCTGACAACTCCTCCCCCTCTACCTCCCCTGACAACTCCTCCCCTCTACCTCCCCTGACAACTCCTCCCCTCTACCTCCCCCTGACAACTCCTCCCCTCTACCCCCCTGACAACTCCTCCCCCTCTACCTCCCCCTGACAACTCCTCCCCCTCTACCTCCCCCTGACAACTCCTCCTCTACCTCTACCTCCCCCTGACAACTCCTCCCCCTCTACCTCCCCCTGACAACTCCTCCCCTCTACCTCTACCTCCCCTTGACAACTCCTCCCCCTCTACCTCTACTTCCCCCTGACAACTCCTCCCCCTCTACCTCCCCCTGACAACTCCTCCCCCTCTACCTCTACTTCCCCCTGACAACGCCTCCCCTCTACCTCCCCCTGACAACTCCTCCCCCTCTACCTCCCCCTGACAACTCCTCCCCCTCTACCTCTACCTCCCCTGACAACTCCTCCCCCTCTACCTCCCCCTGACAACTCCTCCCCCTCTACCTCTACCTCCCCCTGACAACTCCTCCCCCTCTACCTCCCCCTGACAACTCCTTTACCTCTACCTCTACTTCCCCCTGACAACTCCTCCCCCTCTACCTCCCCCTGACAACTCCTTTACCTCTACCTCTCCCTGACAACTCCTTTACCTCTACCTCCCCCTGACAACTCCTCTACCTCTACCTCCCCCTGACAACTCCTCCCCCTCTACCTCCCCCTGACAACTCCTCTCCCTCTACCTCCCCCTGACAACTCCTTTACCTCTACCTCTACCTCCCCCTGACAACTCCTCCCCCTCTACCTCTACCTCCCCCTGACAACTCCTCCCCCTCTACCTCTACTTCCCCCTGACAACTCCTCCCCCTCTACCTCGACCTCTACCTCCCCCTGACAACTCCTCCCCCTCTACCTCTACCTCTACCTCCCCCTGACAACTCCTCCCCCTCTACCTCTACCTCCCCCTGTCCCCTGTTTCCTTCTGTCCCCTGTCCCTGTCCCCCGTGTCCCCCTGTTTCCCTTGTCCCTCTGTCCCCTGTTTCCCCCTGTCCCCTGTCCCCCTGTTTCCCTTGTCCCTCTGTCCCCTGTTTCCCTTGTCCCTGTCCCCTGTCCCCCTTGTCCCCTGTCCCCTGTCCCCCGTGTCCCCCTGTTTCCCTTGTCCCTCTGTCCCCTGTCCCCCTTGTCCCCGTTTCCCTGTTTCCCTTGTCTCCCTGTTTCCCTTGTCCCTCTGTCCCCTGTTTCCCTTGTCCCCTGTCCCCCGTGTCCCCCTGTTTCCCTTGTCCCTCTGTCCCCTGTTTCCCTTGTCCCCTGTCCCCCTTGTCCCCCTGTTTCCCTGTTTCCCCTGTCCCCCTTGTCCCCGTTTCCCTGTTTCCCTTGTCTCCCTGTTTCCCTCTGTCCCCCTGCCCTCGCTCTTGGCTCTCTCTCTCCTTCCCTCCTTCCTTCCCTACCTCCCAATCACCTGGCATGGCCCTGTGGGCAGCTGGCCAGAGCAAAGGAGGGATGGAGGGATGGGAGGAGGGGGGCTGAGGGATGGGAGGAGGGGGGCTGAGGGATGGGAGGAGGGGGGCTGAGGGATGGGAGGAGGGGGGCTGAGGGAGGAGGTGGATTGCGAGCTCTGATGCCTTCTTTCATCCTCGCAGCAGAAATAATCACCAAAGCCTACTAGCTGCCAGCCAGCCAGGAGGAGAGAGAGAGAGAGAGAGAGAGAGAGAGAGAGAGAGAGAGAGAGAGAGAGAGAGAGAGAGAGAGAGAGAGAGAGAGAGAGAGAGAGAGAGAGAGAGAGAGAGAGGAGAAAGAGAGAGAAAGGAAAAGAGACAGAGAGAGAGGGAGAGAGAGAGAGAGAGAGAGAGAGAGAGAGAGAGAGAGAGAGAGAGAGAGAGAGAGAGAGAGAGAAAGGAAAAGAGAGAGAGAGAGAGAGGGAGAGAGAGAAAGAAAGAGAAAGAAAAGAGACAGAGAGAGAGAGAGAGAGAGAGAGAGAGAGAGAGAGAGAGAGAGAGAGAGAGAGAGAGAGAGAGAGAGAGAGAGAGAGAGAGAGAGACTGTCTGCCTAGGGGGAATCTGGCACAGTCCCAAGCGCTGCTCTGCTCCCTACAGGAGCTCAACCTAGATCAAAGTCACACACCGCTTTCCTGCCCTCCTTCCCCCTTCCTCCCTCCATTTTCCCCCTCTTTTCTTTTGGAGAGGAAAAAGACTGATTAGAGGTGGTATTTAAAAGAAAGACAGACAGTGTTGCTTGTTAGGAAAATAAAAAGTAATCAGGTGAGTTCTGTCAATCGGCTTTTTCATTTGATGATCGTCATCAATGTTGTTGTTGTTGTCGTGGTGATTTCAAACACCTGCGTTTTTTCTACCTACTTCGCTTGCCAGCCACCTTCGTTCTTGAACAATTGTCACCATGACTACCTGGCATCCAATCAGATGTTTGTGTCACAGCACAGGTCAGAGAGCCGCTACTCAAAGCCATGGACAACTGTCTCTCTCAGAGCTGGCTGACCTGCTCTCTGGCTGACTGGAGTAACAGAGAGGCTGACCTGCTCTCTGGCTGGCTGGAGTAACAGAGAGGCTGGCTGGCTGGCTGACTGGAGTAACAGAGAGGCTGACCTGCTCTCTGGCTGGCTGGAGTAACAGAGAGGCTGGCTGGCTGGCTGACTGGCTGGAGTAACAGAGAGGCTGGCTGGCTGAGTAAAAGAAAGGCTGGCTGGCTGAGTAAAAGAGAGGCTGGCTGAGTAACAGAGAGGCTGTCTGGCTGGAGTAACCGAGAGGCTGGCTGGAGTAACAGAGAGGCTGGCTGGCTGAGTAACAGAGAGGCTGGCTGGCGGAGTAACAGAGAGGCTGGCTGGCTGACTAACAGAGAGGCTGGCTGGCTGGAGTAACAGAGAGGCTGGCTGAGTAAAAGAGAGGCTGGCTGGCTGAGTAACAGAGAGGATTACTGTCTGGAGTAACAGAGAGGCTGGCTGGAGTAACAGAGAGGCTGACTGGAGTAACAGAGAGGCTGGCTGGAGTAACAGAGAGGATTAATGGAGTAACAGAGAGGCTGGCTGGAGTAACAGAGAGGATTAATGGAGTAACAGAGAGGCTGGCTGGAGTAACAGAGAGGCTGGCTGGCTGGAGTAACAGAGAGGATTACTGTCTGGAGTAACAGAGAGGCTGGCTGGAGTAACAGAGAGGCTGACTGGAGTAACAGAGAGGCTGGCTGGAGTAACAGAGAGGATTAATGGAGTAACAGAGAGGCTGGCTGGAGTAACAGAGAGGATTACTGTCTGGAGTAACAGAGAGGCTGGCTGGAGTAACAGAGAGGATTGCTGTCTGGAGTAACAGAGAGGCTGGCTGGAGTAACAGAGAGGATTACTGACTGGAGTAACAGAGAGGCTGGCTGGAGTAACAGAGAGGATTGCTGTCTGGAGTAACAGAGAGGCTGACTGGAGTAACAGAGAGGCTGGCTGGAGTAACAGAGAGGATTAATGGAGTAACAGAGAGGCTGGCTGGAGTAACAGAGAGGATTACTGTCTGGAGTAACAGAGAGGCTGGCTGGAGTAACAGAGAGGATTGCTGTCTGGAGTAACAGAGAGGCTGGCTGGAGTAACAGAGAGGATTACTGACTGGAGTAACAGAGAGGCTGGCTGGAGTAACAGAGAGGATTAATGGAGTAACAGAGAGGCTGGCTGGAGTAACAGAGAGGATTACTGTCTGGAGTAACAGAGAGGCTGGCTGGAGTAACAGAGAGGATTGCTGTCTGGAGTAACAGAGAGGCTGGCTGGAGTAACAGAGAGGATTACTGACTGGAGTAACAGAGAGGCTGGCTGGAGTAACAGAGAGGCTGGCTGGAGTAACAGAGAGGATTACTGGAGTAACAGAGAGGATTACTGTCTGGAGTAACAGAGAGGCTGACTGGTGTAACAGAGAGGCTGACTGGAGTAACAGAGAGGCTGACTGGAGTAACAGAGAGGATTACTGTCTGGAGTAACAGAGAGGCTGACTGGAGTAACAGAGAGGATTAATGTCTGGAGTAACAGAGCGGCTGACTGGAGTAACAGAGAGGCTGACTGGAGTAACAGAGAGGCTGACTGGAGTAACAGAGAGGCTGACTGGAGTAACAGAGAGGCTGACTGGTGTAACAGAGAGGCTGACTGGAGTAACAGAGAGGCTGACTGGAGTAACAGAGAGGATTACTGTCTGGAGTAACAGAGAGGCTGACTGGAGTAACAGAGAGGATTACTGTCTGGAGTAACAGAGCGGCTGACTGGAGTAACAGAGAGGCTGACTGGAGTAACAGAGAGGCTGACTGGAGTAACAGAGAGGATTACTGGAGTAACAGAGAGGCTGGCTAGAGTAACAGAGAGGATGGCTGGCTGGCTGACTGGCTGGAGTAACAGAGAGGCTGGCTAGACTAACAGAGAGCCTGTCTGGAGTAACAGAGAGGATTACTGGAGTAACAGAGAGGCTGGCTAGAGTAACAGAGAGGCTGGCTGGCTGACTGGCTGGAGTAACAGAGAGGCTGGCTAGAGTAACAGAGAGGCTGGCTGGCTGTCTGGGTGGCTGACTAGATGGCTTGATGGAGTAACCGAGAGGCTGGCTGGCTGAGTAACAGAGAGGCTGACTGGAGTAACAGAGAGGCTGGCTGGCGGAGTAACAGAGAGGCTGGCTGAGTAAAAGAGAGGCTGGCTGGCTGAGTAACAGAGAGGCTGGCTGGCGGAGTAACAGAGAGGCTGGCTGGCTGACTAACAGAGAGGCTGGCTGGCTGGAGTAACAGAGAGGCTGGCTGAGTAACAGAGATGCTGGCTGGCTGAGTAACAGAGAGGCTGGCTGGCTGACTAACAGAGAGGCTGGCTGGCGGAGTAACAGAGAGGCTGGCTGGCTGACTAACAGAGAGGCTGGCTGGCTGGAGTAACAGAGAGGCTGGCTGGAGAAACAGAGAGGATTACTGTCTGGAATAACAGAGAGGCTGTCTGGAATAACAGAGAGGCTGGCTGGAGTAACAGAGAGGCTGGCTGAGTAACAGAGAGGATTACTGACTGGAGTAACAGAGAGGCTGGCTGGAGTAACAGAGAGGATTGCTGTCTGGAGTAACAGAGAGGCTGACTGGAGTAACAGAGAGGCTGGCTGGAGTAACAGAGAGGATTAATGGAGTAACAGAGAGGCTGGCTGGAGTAACAGAGAGGATTACTGTCTGGAGTAACAGAGAGGCTGGCTGGAGTAACAGAGAGGATTGCTTTCTGGAGTAACAGAGAGGCTGGCTGGAGTAACAGAGAGGATTACTGACTGGAGTAACAGAGAGCCTGGCTGGAGTAACAGAGAGGCTGGCTGGAGTAACAGAGAGGATTACTGGAGTAACAGAGAGGATTACTGTCTGGAGTAACAGAGAGGCTGACTGGTGTAACAGAGAGGCTGACTGGAGTAACAGAGAGGCTGACTGGAGTAACAGAGAGGATTACTGTCTGGAGTAACAGAGAGGCTGACTGGAGTAACAGAGAGGATTAATGTCTGGAGTAACAGAGCGGCTGACTGGAGTAACAGAGAGGCTGACTGGAGTAACAGAGAGGCTGACTGGAGTAACAGAGAGGATTACTGTCTGGAGTAACAGAGAGGCTGACTGGTGTAACAGAGAGGCTGACTGGAGTAACAGAGAGGCTGACTGGAGTAACAGAGAGGATTACTGTCTGGAGTAACAGAGAGGCTGACTGGAGTAACAGAGAGGATTACTGTCTGGAGTAACAGAGCGGCTGACTGGAGTAACAGAGAGGCTGACTGGAGTAACAGAGAGGCTGACTGGAGTAACAGAGAGGATTACTGGAGTAACAGAGAGGCTGGCTAGAGTAACAGAGAGGATGGCTGGCTGGCTGACTGGCTGGAGTAACAGAGAGGCTGGCTAGACTAACAGAGAGCCTGTCTGGAGTAACAGAGAGGATTACTGGAGTAACAGAGAGGCTGGCTAGAGTAACAGAGAGGATGGCTGGCTGGCTGACTGGCTGGAGTAACAGAGAGGCTGGCTAGAGTAACAGAGAGGCTGGCTGGAGTAACAGAGAGGCTGGCTGGAGTAACAGAGAGGCTGGCTGAGTAACATAGAGGCTGGCTGGAGTAACAGAGAGGCTGGCTGAGTAAGAAAGAGGCTGGCTGGAGTAATAGAGAGGCTGGCTGTCTGGAGTAACAGAAAGGCTGTCTGGAGTAACGGAGAGACTGACTGGCTGGAGTAACAGAGAGGCTGGCTCGAGTAACAGAGAGGCTGTCTGGAGTAACGGAGAGGCTGGCTGGCTCGAGTAACAGAGAGGCTGTCTGGAGTAACAGAGAGGCTGGCTGGAGTAACAGAGAGGCTGTCTGGAGTAACGGAGAGGCTGGCTGGCTCGAGTAACAGAGAGGCTGACTGGAGTAACAGAGAGCCTGGCTGGAGTAAAAGAGAGGCTGTCTGGAGTAACAGAGAGGCTGGCTGGAGTAACAGAGAGGATTGCTGTCTGGCGTAACAGAGAGGCTGACTGTCTGGAGTAACAGAGAGGCTGGCTGGAGTAACAGAGAGACTGACTGTCTGGAGTAACAGAGAGGCTGGCTGGAGTAACAGAGCGGCTGACTGGAGTAACAGAGAGGATTACTGGAGTAACAGAGAGGCTGACTGTCTGGAGTAACAGAGAGGCTGGCTGGAGTAACAGAGAGGCTGACTGTCTGGAGTAACAGAGAGGCTGGCTGAGTAAAAGAGAGGCTGGCTGGCTGAGTAACAGAGAGGCTGGCTGGCTAACTAACACAGAGGCTGGCTGGCGGAGTAACAGAGAGGCTGGCTGGCTGGAGTAACAGAGAGGCTGGCTGGAGTAACAGAGAGGCTGTCTGGAATAACAGAGAGGCTGGCTGGAGTAACAGAGAGGCTGTCTGGAATAACAGAGAGGCTGGCTGGAGTAACAGAGAGGCTGACTGGAGTAACAGAGAGGCTGTCTGGAATAACAGAGAGGCTGACTGGAGTAACAGAGAGGCTGTCTGGAGTAACAGAGAGGATTACTGTCTGGAGTAACAGAGAGGCTGTCTGGAGTAACAGGGAGGCTGACTGGAGTAACAGAGAGGCTGTCTGGAGTAACAGAGAGGCTGTCTGGAGTAACAGAGAGGCTGACTGGAGTAACAGAGAGGCTGACTGGAGTAACAGAGAGGCAGTCTGGAGTAACAGAGAGGCTGACTGGAGTAACAGAGAGGATTACTGGCGTAACAGAGAGGCTGTCTGGAGTAACAGAGAGGCTGGCTGGTGTAACAGAGAGGCTGACTGGAGTAACAGCGAGGCTGACTGGAGTAACAAAGAGGCTGTCTGGAGAGGCTGGCTGGAGTAACAGAGAGGCTGGCTGAGTAACAGAGAGGCTGGCTGCAGTAACGGAGAGGCTGGCTGGAGTAACAGAGAGGCTGGCTGGAGTAACAGAGAGGCTGGCTGGCTGGAGTAACAGAGAGGCTGGCTGGAGTAACAGAGAGGCTGGCTGAGTAACATAGAGGCTGGCTGGAGTAACAGAGAGGCTGGCTGAGTAAAAAAGGCTGGCTGGAGTAACAGACGCTGGCTGGCTGGAGTAACAGAGAGGCTGACTGGAGTAACAGAGAGGCTGGCTGGAGTAACGGAGAAGCTGACTGGCTGGAGTAACAGAGAGGCTGGCTGGAGTAACAGAGAGGCTGGCTCGAGTAACAGAGAGGCTGTCTGGAGTAACGGAGAGGCTGGCTGGCTCGAGTAACAGAGAGCCTGTCTGGAGTAACAGAGAGGCTGGCTGGAGTAACAGAGAGGCTGGCTGGCTGGAGTAACAGAGAGGCTGTCTGGAGTAACAGAGAGGCTGACTGTCTGGAGTAACAGAGAGGCTGTCTGGAGTAACAGAGAGGCTGACTGGAGTAACAGAGAGGATTACTGGAGTAACAGAGAGGCTAACTGTCTGGAGTAACAGAGAGGCTGACTGGAGTAACAGAGAGGCTGACTGGAGTAACAGAGAGGCTAACTGTCTGGAGTAACAGAGAGGATGAAACTGTTAACAGTCCCAAGAAACTACTCCAACCTTCTCATCCGCCTCACCTCCCTCTTTATCCCATCACCAGACCTCTCCTCTCTGTTACTCCTCCCTCTTCATCCCATCACCAGACCTCTCCTCCTCCATCTTCATCCCTTTACCCAAACTTTCTCCTCCCACCTATCCACCTCCCATCACCAGACCTCTCATCCTCCCTCTTCATCCCTTTTCCTAAACTCTCTCACCCTCCCCCTCCCCCTCTCCTCATCCTCATACCCCTCTCCTCTCATTCCCCTTTTCTCCCCTCCTCTGGCCCAAATCACCTCTCCTGTCCTGCATGTTTTAATTGAATACTAGTTGATACAGTGCCAGGTTAGGCATCCTGGCTGAGTGTTGGCATGATGCTCTACACCTCTCTATACTTCCCTCCATCCTTCCCTTCTCTCTCTATACCTCCCTCCATCCTTCCCTTCTCTCTCTCTATCTCTCTCTCTCTCTATACCTCCCTCCATCCTTCCCTTCTCTCTCTCTATCTCCCTCTCTCTCTATACGTCCCTCCATCCTTCCCTCTCTCTCTCTATACGTCCCTCCCTCCCTGCCTCCCTCCCTCCCTCCCCCTCCCTGCCTCCCTCCCTCCCTGCCTCCCTCCCTCCCTCCCTGCCTCCCTCCCTCCCTCCCTCCCTCCCCTCCCTCCCTCCCTCCCTCCCTCCCTCCCCCCTCCCCCTCCCTCCCTCCCTCCCCCTCCCCTCCCTGCCTGCCTGCCCCCTGCCTGCCTGCCTGCCTCCTCCCTCCATTCCCTCCCTCCCTCCCTGCCTCCCTCCCTCCTCCCTCCCTCCCTCCCCTCCCTCCCTCCCCCTCCCTCCCTCCCTCCCTCCCTCCCTCCCTCCCCCTCCCCTCCCTCCCTCCCTCCTCCCTCCCTCCCTCCTGCCTCCCTGCCTGCCTGCCTCCTGCCTGCCTCCTGCCTGCCTGCCTCCCTCCATTCCCTGCATGCCCCTCCCTCCCTCCCTCCCTCCCTCCCTCCCTCCTCCCTCCCTCCCTCCCTCCCTCCCTCCCTCCCTCCCTCCCTCCCTGTCCAGTCCCAAGCAGCAGGCAACGTGGCTACTTATAGCGCCTTCATAAATCAAGCTGTCATTTTCCCGTCATGCTCGTTGGATTGCTGAGGCTCGTGGCGAATCGACTCGCAAGAGCTCTGCTCCCTACAAACTTTGGGGGAGATGCAGAGAGAGAGAGAATGGCAGCGAGAGAGAGAGGCGGGATGGCAGAGAGAGAGAGAGGGAGGGAGGCCAGAGAGAGAGAGAGAATGGCAGCGAGAGAGAGGGCGGGATGGCAGAGAGAGAGAGAGGGAGGGAGGCCAGAGAGAGAGAGAGAGAATGGCAGCGAGAGAGAGAGGTGGGAGGACAGGGAAAGAAGGAGAAAGAGGAGAGAGGGGGAACAGAGAAAGAGAGAGCGAGAGAGAGAGAGAAAGAGAGAGAGAGAGAGAGAGGGAGGGAGGCCAGAGAGAGGGAGGGAGGCCAGAGAGAGAGGGAGAAAGAGAGAGGGGAGGACAGAGAGAGAGAAAGAGAGAGGGAGAGAGGAGAGAGAAGGAGAAGGAGGGAGAGAGAGAAGGGGAGGGAGAGAGAGAAGAGGGGAGGGAGAGAGAAGAGGGGAGAGTGGGACAAAGAAAGAGAGCTAGAGAGAGAGATAGAGGGAGGTCAGAGAGAGAGAGAGGGAGAAAGAGAGAGAGAGTTTGAGAAGGAGAGGGAGAGAGGGGAGAGAGAGAGAGAGAGAGAGAGAGAGAGAGAGAGAGAGGGAGAGAGGGGGAGAGAGAGAGAGAGAGAGAGAGAGAGAGAGAGAGAGGGAGAGAGAAGAGAGAGAGAAAGAGAGAGGGGGGACAGAGAAAGAGAGAGATAAAGAGATAGAGGGAGGACAGAGAGAGAGGGAGAAAGAGAAGGAGAGAGAGAGAGAGAGAGAGAGAGAGAGAGGAGAGAGAGAACTAGCATTGTGTTCAGTATTGAGTCAGGACTGAATATGTTTTAGAGGAAACTAACATAGTTTTATACGGTTCCAGGTATGACAGACAGGGTAGCAAATGTCTGCATATCTGGTGGTGCGTTGAGCTGTTTACTAGAGTAACATACTAGAACAGAGTGTGGAAAAGTAGAGAGACTCTAAAACATGCTGAGAAACATGATAGGCTTTCCCAGTTCAGCAGTAAGGCTTCTACACAGTAGCTGACTGCCGCTGGAAATACTAGGTTAGGTTAATGCTAGGTTAATGCTAGGTTAGGTTAATGCTAGGTTAATGCTAGGTTAGGTTAATGCTAGTTTAGGTTAATGCTAGGTTAATGCTAGGTTAGGGTAATGCTAGGTTAATGCTAGGTTAGGTTAATGCTAGGTTAGGTTAATGCTAGGTTAGGTTAATGCTAGGTTAGATTAATATTAGGTTAGGTTAATGCTAGGTTAGATTAATACTAGGGCTAGGTTAATGCTAACCAGAAACCGTGGATTGATGGCAGCATTCGCGTGAAACTGAAAGCGCAAACCACTGCTTTTAATCAGGGCAAGGTGTCTGGCAACATGACCGAATACAAACAGTGCAGCTATTCCCTCCGCAAGGCTATTAAACAAGCTAAGCGTCAGTACAGAGACAAAGTGGAATCTCAATTCAATGGCTCAGACACAAGAGGCATGTGGCAGGGTCTACAGTCAATCACGGACTACAAGAAGAAACCCAGCCCAGTCACGGACCAGGATGTCTTGCTCCCAGGCAGACTAAATAACTTTTTGCCCGCTTTGAGGACAATACAGTGCCACTGACACGGCCTGCAACGAAAACATGCGGTCTCTCCTTCACTGCAGCCGAGGTGAGTAAGACATTTAAACGTGTTAACCCTCGCAAGGCTGCAGGCCCAGACGGCATCCCCAGCCGCGCCCTCAGAGCATGCGCAGACCAGCTGGCCGGTGTGTTTACGGACATATTCAATCAATCCCTATACCAGTCTGCTGTTCCCACATGCTTCAAGAGGGCCACCATTGTTCCTGTTCCCAAGAAAGCTAAGGTAACTGAGCTAAACGACTACCGCCCCGTAGCACTCACTTCCGTCATCATGAAGTGCTTTGAGAGACTAGTCAAGGACCATATCACCTCCACCCTACCTGACACCCTAGACCCACTCCAATTTGCTTACCGCCCAAATAGGTCCACAGACGATGCAATCTCAACCACACTGCACACTGCCCTAACCCACCTGGACAAGAGGAATACCTATGTGAGAATGCTGTTCATCGACTACAGCTCGGCATTCAACACCATAGTACCCTCCAAGCTCGTCATCAAGCTCGAGACCCTGGGTCTCGACCCCGCCCTGTGCAACTGGGTACTGGACTTCCTGACGGGCCGCCCCCAGGAGGTGAGGGTAGGCAACAACATCTCCTCCCCGCTGATCCTCAACACGGGGGCCCCACAAGGGTGCGTTCTGAGCCCTCTCCTGTACTCCCTGTTCACCCACGACTGCGTGGCCACGCACGCTCCAACTCAATCATCAAGTTTGCGGACGATACAACAGTGGTAGGCTTGATTACCAACAATGACGAGACGGCCTACAGGGAGGAGGTGAGGGCCCTCGGAGTGTGGTGTCAGGAAAATAACCTCACACTCAACGTCAACAAAACTAAGGAGATGATTGTGGACTTCAGGAAACAGCAGAGGGAACACCCCCCTATCCACATCGATGGAACAGTAGTGGAGAGGGTAGCAAGTTTTAAGTTCCTCGGCATACACATCACAGACAAACTGAATTGGTCCACTCACACTGACTGACAGCTTCGTGAAGAAGGCGCAGCAGCGCCTCTTCAACCTCAGGAGGCTGAAGAAATTCGGCTTGTCACCAAAAGCACTCACAAACTTCTACAGATGCACAATCGAGAGCATCCTGGCGGGCTGTATCACCGCCTGGTACGGCAACTGCTCCGCCCTCAACCGTAAGGCTCTCCAGAGGGTAGTGAGGTCTGCACAACGCATCACCGGGGGCAAACTACCTGCCCTCCAGGACACCTACACCACCCGATGTTACAGGAAGGCCATAAAGATCATCAAGGACATCAACCACCCGAACCACTGCCTGTTCACCCCGCTATCATCCAGAAGGCGAGGTCAGTACAGGTGCATCAAAGCTGGGACCGAGAGACTGAAAAACAGCTTCTATCTCAAGGCCATCAGACTGTTAAACAGCCACCACTAACATTGAGTGGCTGCTGCCAACACACTGTCATTGACACTGACCCAACTCCAGCCACTTTAATAATGGGAATTGATGGGAAATTATGTAAATATATCACTAGCCACTTTAAACAATGCTACCTTATATAATGTTACTTACCCTACATTATTCATCTCATATGCATATGTATATACTGTACTCTACATCATCGACTGCATCCTTATGTAATACATGTATCACTAGCCACTTTAACTATGCCACTTTGTTTACTTTGTCTACATACTCATCTCATCTGTATATACTGTACTCGATACCATCTACTGTATGCTGCTCTGTACCATCACTCATTCATATATCCTTATGTACATATTCTTTATCCCCTTACACTGTGTATAAGACAGTAGTTTTGGAATTGTTAGTTAGATTACTTGTTGGTTATCACTGCATTGTCGGAACTAGAAGCACAAGCATTTCGCTACACTCGCATTAACATCTGCTAACCATGTGTATGTGACAAATACATTTTGATTTGATTTGATTTGATTAGATTTGATGCTAGGTTAGATTAATACTAGGGCTAGGTTAATGCTAGGTTAGATTAATACTAGGGCTAGGTTAATTCTAGGTTAGATTAATACTGGGGCTAGGTTAATGCTAGGTTAGATTAATACTAGGGCTAGGTTAATGCTAGGTTAGATTAATACTAGGGCTAGGTTAATGCTAGGTTAGATTAATACTGGGGCTAGGTTAATGCTAGGTTAGATTAATACTAGGGCTAGGTTAATGCTGGGTTAGATTAATACTAGGGTTAGGTTAATGCTGGGTTAGATTAATACTCGGGTTAGGTTAATGCTAGGTTAGATTAATACTGGGGCTAAGTTAATGCTAGGTTAGATTAATACTAGGGCTAGGATAATGCTAGGTTAGGTTACTGCTAGGTTAATGCTAGGTTAATGCTAGGTTAGGTTACTGCTAGATTAATGCTAGGTTAATGCTAGGTTAGGTTACTGCTAGGTTAATGCTAGGTTAGATTAATACTAGGGCTAGGTTAATGCTGGGTTAGATTAATACTAGGGCTAGGTTAATGCTAGGTTAATGCTAGGTTAGGTTACTGCTAGGTTAATGCTAGGTTAATGCTAGGTTAGATTAATACTAGGGCTAGGTTAGATTAATACTGGGGCTAGGTTAATGCTAGGTTAGATTAATACTGGGGCTAGGTTAATGCTAGGTTAGATTAATACTAGGGCTAGGTTAATGCTAGGTTAGATTAATACTGGGGCTAGGTTAATGCTAGATTAATACTGGGGCTAGGTTAATGCTAGGTTAGATTAATACTAGGGCTAGGGCTAGGTTAATGCTGTAACGGCGTTCTTCGTTTGTCGAAAGAGAGTCGGACCGAAATGCAGCGTGGTGGTTACTCATGACTTTATTGGAAAAAGCAACACATGAAATAACTATTACAAAATACAAAACAACAAACGAAACGTTAAACCTATTACAGCCTATCTGGTGAACACTACACAGAGACAGGAACATGAAACCTAATTACAGCCTATCTGGTGAAACTACACAGAGACAGGAACAATCACCCACCAAATACACAGCGAAACCAGGCTACCTAAATACGGTTCCCAATCAGAGACAACGAGAATCACCTGACTCTGATTGAGAACCGCCTCAGGCAGCCAAGCCTAACTAGACACACCCCTAATCAGCCGCAATCCCAATAATACAAAAACCCAAAACGAAATACAACATATAAACCCATGTCACACCCTAGCCTACCAAAAATATAACGAAAACACAAAATACAATGACCAAGGCGTGACAAATGCTAGGTTAGATTAATAATAGAGCTAGGTTAATGCTAGGTTAGATTAATACTAGGGCTAGGTTAATGCTAGGTTAGATTAATACTAGGGCTAGGTTAATGCTAGGTTAGATTAATACTGGGGCTAGGTTAATGCTAGGTTAGATTAATACTAGGGCTAGGTTAATGCTAGGTTAGATTAATACTGGGGCTAGGTTAATGCTAGGTTAGATTAATACTGGGGCTAGGTTAATGCTAGGTTAGATTAATACTAGGGCTAGGTTAATGCTAGGTTAGATTAATACTGGGGCTAGGTTAATGCTAGGTTAGATTAATACTAGGGCTAGGTTAATGCTAGGTTAATGCTAGGTTAGCTCCAGGTTAGGGAGAGGGTGAAGTGTTAGGGAGTCAGGGGCTGACCCGACACACACTCTCACCCCAAACACGCTGAGGGCGGGTAAGGAGCTGACCCCAAACACACACAGCTCACACACACACACTCTCACCTTACACACCCCCTCTGTCCCTCACCCCTCACCACCTCTGTCCCTCACCCCTCAGGACCCCACACACCCTCTACAGAGCAGAGTCATCCCTCTCACCACCTCTGTCCACTCAGCACCCCACACCCCCTCTGTCCCTCACCCCCTCTGTCCCTCACCCCTCAGGACCCCACACACCCTCTACAGAGCAGAGTAATCCCTCTCACCACCTCTGTCCCCTCAGCACCCCACACCCCCTCTGTCCCTCACCCCTCTGTCCCTCACCCCTCAGGACCCCACACACCCTCTGTCCCTCACCCCTCAGGACCCCACACACCCTCTGTCCCTCACCCCTCAGGACCCCACACACCCTCTGTCCCTCACCCCTCAGGACCCCACACACCCTCTACAGAGCAGAGTCATCCCTCTCACCACGTGGACAGAACCCCACTCATGACCTCCAGAGAGGGAAGAAGAGGAGAGAAGGAGAGGAGAGAGAGAACAAGGGAGAGGGATAAGAGAGAAGGAGAGGAGAGAGAGAACAAGGGAGAGGGATAAGAGAGAAGGAGAGGAGAGAGAGAACAAGGGAGAGGGATAAGAGAGAAGGAGAGGAGAGAGAGAACAAGGGAGAGGGATAAGAGAGAAGGAGAGGAGAGAGAGAACAAGGGAGAGGGATAAGAGAGAAGGAGAGGAGAGAGAGAACAAGGGAGAGGGATAAGAGAGAAGGAGAGGAGAGAGAGAACAAGGGAGAGGGATAAGAGAGAGAGGGAAATAGAGATATACCGAGAGAAAGAGAGAGAGAGAAGAGAGAAAGAGAGAGAGAGAAAGAGGGAAATAGAGATATACAGAGAGAAAGAGAGAGAGCGAAAGAGAGAGAGAAAGAGAGAGAGAAAGAGAGAGAGAAAGATAGATATACAGAGAGAGAGAGAGAGAGAGAGAAAGAAAGAGAGAGAGAGAGAGAGGGAAATAGAGATATAAAGAGAGAAAGAGAGAGAGAAAGATAGAGAAAAGTAAGAGTAATGATGGAAGGTGACAGAAGTCCTCCACCTGTTCTACTATCTCACCCCTCCTCACCCCCCTCACCCCTCCTCATCATGACTGTCCTGGCCTTGTCCCAACAGCTGAAACAATGTCCCCAAACAGACTTCACTTCTCCCCCTCCCTGTCTCCCCTGAGTCTCCTATGACCAATCCAACCACCGACCCTCGCCATAGAAGAGAGGCCAGTGGAGTCAGGAGATTTCATGGGGCTGGAGAATGAACTGAAGCACAGGCTGGAGGAATGGGGGGGAGGAGGAGGATGAACTGAAGAACAGGCTGGAGGAATGGGGGGGGGAGGTATACAACGACCCATGCAGTCCCCTGAGTCTTCAAATACTGCCATTAACATCCAGCCATATGTTGTTACACACAGACACACAGACTGTCTGGAATCACAGACAATTCCTCTCTGCAGCTCAACTGAAAACACCATCCATCCCCTCCTAACCACGCACTGCAAACACCTAGAAGCACAGACTGTAGGCTAATTATGCTGAACCTTTCCCACTATGAATACCAGGTTAACTGAGGGACAGACAGTGTGGTGAAGAAGGAGAAACAGCACCTCTTTAACCTCAGGAGGCTGAAGAAATTCAGCTCGGCCCCTAACTTCTACAGATGCACCATTGAGAGCATCGTGTCGTGATGTATCACCGCCTGGTATTGCAATCGCACCGTCCACAACCGCAGGAGACATGTGAGATGGTGCGGTCAGCCTAACGCATCACCGGGGGCACACTGCCTGTCCTCCAGGACAACTACAGCCCCCGGTGTCACAGGAAGGCCAAGGATATCATTAAGGACCTCAGCCACCCCATCCAAGACCTGTTCACCCCGCTATCATCTAGAAGGCGAGGTCAGTACAGGTGCATCAAAGCTGGAACCAAGATACTGAAAAACAGCTTCTATCTCCAGGCCATCAGACTGTTAAATAGTTCAGGGAAGGTAACTAGCCTCCCCCCAGTACCCTGCCCTGAACCTTAGTCACTGTTACTAGCCTCCCCCCAGTACCCTGCCCTGAACCTTAGTCACTGTTACTAGCCTCCCCAGTACCCTGCCCTGAACCTTAGTGACTGTTACTAGCCTCCCCCCAGTACCCTGCCCTGAACCTTAGTCACTGTTACTAGCCTCCCCCCAGTACCCTGCCCTGAACCTTAGTCACTGTTACTAGCCTCCCCCCAGTACCCTGCCCTGAACCTTAGTCACTGTTACTAGCCTCCCCCCAGTACCCTGCCCTGAACCTTAGTCACTGTTACTAGCCTCCCCCCAGTACCCTGCCCTGAACCTTAGTGACTGTTACTAGCCTCCCCCCAGTACCCTGCCCTGAACCTTAGTGACTGTTACTAGCCTCCCCCAGTACCCTGCCCTGAACCTTAGTCACTGTTACTAGCCTCCCCCCAGTACCCTGCCCTGAACCTTAGTCACTGTTACTAGCCTCCCCCCAGTACCCTGCCCTGAACCTTAGTCACTGTTACTAGCCTCCCCCCAGTACCCTGCCCTGAACCTTAGTCACTGTTACTAGCCTCCCCCCAGTACCCTGCCCTGAACCTTAGTCACTGTTACTAGCCTCCCCCAGTACCCTGCCCTGAACCTTAGTCACTGTTACTAGCCTCCCCCAGTACCCTGCCCTGAACCTTAGTCACTGTTACTAGCCTCCCCCCAGTACCCTGCCCTGAACCTTAGTCACTGTTACTAGCCTCCCCCAGTACCCTGCCCTGAACCTTAGTCACTGTTACTAGCCTCCCCCCAGTACCCTGCCCTGAACCTTAGTCACTGTTACTAGCCTCCCCCCAGTACCCTGCCCTGAACCTTAGTCACTGTTACTAGCCTCCCCCCAGTACCCTGCCCTGAACCTTAGTGACTGTTACTAGTATCCCCATACTGCCCTGAACCTTAGTCACTGTATTCTAGCCTGGCTCACCATACTGTTTAACCTTAGACTGTTTCTAGCCTGGCTCCCATACCCTTTAACCCACGTTAGACTGTATTCTAGCGATGGCTCACCATACTGTTTAACCCACGTTAGACTGTGAACCTTAGTCATGGCTCACCATACTGTTTAACCCAGTTAGACTGTATTCTAGCGATGGCTCACCATACTGTTTAACCCATTACTGTATTAACCCAGCTCACCATACTGTTTAACTTAGTATGTATTCTAGCGATGGCTCACCATACTGTTTAACCCACGTTAGACTGTATTCTAGCGATGGCTCACCATACTGTTTAACCCACGTTAGACTGTATTCTAGCGATGGCTCACCATACTGTTTAACCCACGTTAGACTGTATTCTACTGTACTGTTTAACCCACGTTAGACTGTATTCTGGCTCAACCATACTGTTTAACCTCACCATTAGAACTGTACTGTCTAGCGATGGCTCACCATACTGTTTAACCCACGTTAGACTGTATTCTAGCGATGGCTCACCATACTGTTTAACCCACGTTAGACTGTATTCTAGCGATGGCTCACCATACTGTTTAACCCACGTTAGACTGTATTCTAGCGATGGCTCACCATACTGTTTAACCCACGTTAGACTGTATTCTAGCGATGGCTCACCATACTGTTTAACCCACGTTAGACTGTATTCTAGCGATGGCTCACCATACTGTTTAACCCACGTTAGACTGTATTCTAGCGATGGCTCACCATACTGTTTAACCCACGTTAGACTGTATTCTAGCGATGGCTCACCATACTGTTTAACCCACGTTAGACTGTATTCTAGCGATGGCTCACCATACTGTTTAACCCACGTTAGACTGTATTCTAGCGATGGCTCACCATACTGTTTAACCCACGTTAGACTGTATTCTAGCGATGGCTCACCATACTGTTTAACCCACGTTAGACTGTATTCTAGCGATGGCTCACCATACTGTTTAACCCACGTTAGACTGTATTCTAGCGATGGCTCACCATACTGTTTAACCCACGTTAGACTGTATTCTAGCGATGGCTCACCATACTGTTTAACCCACGTTAGACTGTATTCTAGCGATGGCTCACCATACTGTTTAACCCACGTTAGACTGTATTCTAGCGATGGCTCACCATACTGTTTAGACTGTATTCTAGCGATGGCTCACCATACTGTTTAACCCACGTTAGACTGTATTCTAGCGATGGCTCACCATACTGTTTAACCCACGTTAGACTGTATTCTAGCGATGGCTCACCATACTGTTTAGCTGCCCTACGTAATAGACTGTATGTCTGTAGGGAACATTTAGCTCACCATACTGTTTAACATCTGGCCCTGTGTCTGTATTTAGCTGCACCTGGCTCATCTGCTACCCTGTGTCTGTAGGGACCATTTAGCTGCACTGATAACATCTAGCCCTGTGTCTGTAGGGAACATTTAGCTGCACCTACGATAACATCTGCTGCCCTGTGTCTGTAGGGAACATTTATTGCTAGCGATAACATCTGCTGCCCTGTGTCTGTTTTACTGCCACGATAACATCAGACTGCCCTGTGTCTGTAGGGAACATTTAGCTGCACCTACTGATAACATCTGCTGCCCTGTGTCTGTAGGGAACATTTAGCTGCACCTACGATAACATCTGCTGCCCTGTGTCTGTAGGGAACATTTAGCTGCACCTATTAACCCATCTGCTGCACCCACGTTATCTGCTGCCCTGTGTCTGTAGGGAACATTTAGCTGCATGATAACATCTGCTGCCCTGTGTCTGTAGGGAACACTTAGCTGCACCTACGATAACATCTGCTGCCCTGTGTCTGTAGGGAACATTTATTAGCCCTGTGTGGGAACACCTACGATAACATCTGCTGCCCTGTGTCTGTAAACATTTAGCTGCACCTACGATAACATCTGCTGCCCTGTGTCTGTAGGGAACATTTAGCTGCACCTATGATAACATCTGCTGCCCTGTGTCTGTAGGGAACATTTAGCTGCACCTATGATAACATCTGCTGCCCTGTGTCTGTAGGGAACATTTAGCTGCACCTATGATAACATCTGCTGCCCTGTGTCTGTAAACATTTAGCTGCCCCTACGATAACATCTGCTGCCCTGTGTCTGTAGGGAACATTTAGCTGCACCTACGATAACATCTGCTGCCCTGTGTCTGTAGGGAACATTTAGCTCTATGATAACATCTGCTGCCCTGTGTCTGTAGGGAACATTTAGCTGCACCTAGGATAACATCTGCTGCCCTGTGTCTGTAGGGAACATTTAGCTACCCTAATAACATCTCCTGCCCTGTGTCTGTAGGGAACATTTAGCTGCACCTACGATAACATCTGCTGCCCTGTGTCTGTAGGGAACATTTAGCTGCACCTACGATAACATCTGCTGCCCTGTGTCTGTAGGGAACATTTAGCTGCACCTACGATAACATCTGCTGCCCTGTGTCTGTAGGGAACATTTAGCTGCACCTATAACATCTGCTGCCCTGTGTCTGTAGGGAACATTTAGCTGCACCTACGATAACATCTGCTGCCCTGTGTCTGTAGGGAACATTTAGCTGCACCTACGATAACATCTGCTGCCCTGTGTCTGTAGGGAACATTTAGCTGCACCTACGATAACATCTGCTGCCCTGTGTCTGTAGGGAACATTTAGCTGCACCTACGATAACATCTGCTGCCCTGTGTCTGTAGGGAACATTTAGCTGCACCTACGATAACATCTGCTGCCCTGTGTCTGTAGGGAACATTTAGCTGCACCTACGATAACATCTGCTGCCCTGTGTCTGTAGGGAACATTTAGCTGCACCTACGATAACATCTGCTGCCCTGTGTCTGTAGGGAACATTTAGCTGCACCTATGATAACATCTGCTGCCCTGTGTCTGTAGGGAACATTTAGCTGCACCTACGATAACATCTGCTGCCCTGTGTCTGTAGGGAACATTTAGCTGCACCTACGATAACATCTCCTGCCCTGTGTCTGTAGGGAACATTTAGCTGCACCTATGATAACATCTGCTGCCCTGTGTCTGTAGGGAACATTTAGCTGACATTTGGCCCTATGATAACACCTACGATAACATCTGCTGCCCTGTGTCTGTAGGGAACATTTAGCTGCCCCTACGATAACATCTCCTGCCCTGTGTCTGTAGGGAACATTTAGCTGCACCTACGATAACATCTGCTGCCCTGTGTCTGTAGGGAACATTTAGCTGCACCTACGATAACATCTGCTGCCCTGTGTCTGTAGGGAACATTTAGCTGCACCTACGATAACATCTGCTGCCCTGTGTCTGTAGGGAACATTTAGCTGCACCTACGATAACATCTGCTGCCCTGTGTCTGTAGGGAACATTTAGCTGCACCTATGATAACATCTGCTGCCCTGTGTCTGTAGGGAACATTTAGCTGCACCTACGATAACATCTGCTGCCCTGTGTCTGTAGGGAACATTTAGCTGCACCTACGATAACATCTGCTGCCCTGTGTCTGTAGGGAACATTTAGCTGCCCCTATGATAACATCTGCTGCCCTGTGTCTGTAGGGAACATTTAGCTGCACCTACGATAACATCTCCTGCCCTGTGTCTGTAGGGAACATTTAGCTGCACCTACGATAACATCTGCTGCCCTGTGTCTGTAGGGAACATTTAGCTGCACCTATGATAACATCTCCTGCCCTGTGTCTGTAGGGAACATTTAGCTGCCCCTATGATAACATCTGCTGCCCTGTGTCTGTAGGGAACATTTAGCTGCCCCTATGATAACATCTGCTGCCCTGTGTCTGTAGGGAACATTTAGCTGCACCTATGATAACATCTGCTGCCCTGTGTCTGTAGGGAACAGGGTGCGATGTGGGACAGATCCCAGCTGTAGATATGTGATTGGGAACAGCAGGAGTAGTGGAGCACCTGTGTTCAGCAGTGAGTCATAATGCACACACACACACACACACACACACACACACACACACACACACACACACACACACACACACACACACACACACACACACACACACACACACACACACACACACACACACACACACACACACACACACAGACACACACACACACACACACACACACACACACACACATGTTGTGTGTCTGACTCCCTCCCTCCCTCTCTTGGTTTAACTTAAGATGTTTTACCTCTCTCTCTGTCTGTCTGTCTGTCTGTCTCTCTCTCTGTCTGTCTGTCTGTCTGTCTGTCTGTCTGTCTGTCTGTCTGTCTGTCTGTCTGTCTGTCTCTCTCTCAAATCAATTTCAATTCAAGGGGCTTTATTGGCATGTGAAACATATGTTAACATTGCCAAAGCAAGTACAGTAGATCATAAACAAAAGTGAAATAAACAATAAAAATTAACAGTGAACATTACACTCACAGAAGTTCCAAAAGAATAAAGACATTACAAATGTCATATTATGTCTATATACAGTGTTGTAACAATGTACAAATGGTTAAAGTACAAAAGATAAATAAGCATAAATATGGTTTGTATTTACAATGGTGTTTGTTCTTCACTGGTTGCCCTTTTCTTGTGGCAACAGGTCACAAATCTTGCTGCTGTGATGTCACACTGTGCTATTTCACCCAGTAGATATGGGAGTTTATTAAAATCAGGTTTGTTTTCAAATTCTTTGTGGATCTGTGTAATCTGAGGGAAATATGTGTCTCTAATATGGTCATACATTTGTCAGGAGGTTAGGAAGTGCAGCTCAGTTTCCACCTCATTTTGTGGGCAGTGAGCACATAGCCTGTCTTCTCTTGAGAGCCATGTCTGCCTACGGCGGCCTTTCTCAATAGCAAGGCTATGCTCACTGAGTCTGTACATAGTCAAAGCTTTCCTTAAGTTTGGGTCAGTCACAGTGGTCAGGTATTCTGCCGCTGTGTACTCTCTGTTTAGGGCCAAATATCATTCTCGTTCGCTCTGTTTTTTTGTTAATTCTTTCCAATGTGTCAAGAAATAATATTTTTGTTTTCTCATGATTTGGTTGAGTCTAATTGTGTTACCGTTCTGGGGCTCTGTGGGGTGTGTTTGTGTTTGTGAACAGAGCCCCAGGACCAGCTTGCTTAGGGGACTCTTCTCCAGGTTCATCTCTCTGTAGGTGATGGCTTTGTTATGGAAGGTTTGGGAATCGCTTCCTTTTAGGTGGTTGTAGAATTTAACGTCTCTTTTCTGGATTTTGATAATTAGTGGGTATCGGCCTAATTCTGCTCTGCATGCATTATTTGGTGTTTTACGTTGTACACAGAGGATATTTTAGCAGAATTCTGCATGCAGAGTCTCTCTCTCCTCTCTTGCCCTTGTCTCTCTCACTCAGTCATGATCTCTTCTTTTCCACTGTGATGTCTAATCTCTCTGTCTGTCCCAGAATCAGTCATGTTTTCCACTGTGATGTCTGATCTCTCTGTCTGTCCCAGACGCAGTCATGTTTTCCACTGTGATGTCTGATCTCTCTGTCTGTCCCAGAAACAGTCATGTTTTCCACTGTGATGTCTGATCTCTCTGTCTGTCCCAGAAACAGTCATGTTTTCCACTGTGATGTCTGATCTCTCTGTCTGTCCTAGAAGCAGTCATGTTTTCCACTGTGATGTCTAATCTCTCTGTCTGTCCCAGACGCAGTCATGTTTTCCACTGTGATGTCTAATCTCTCTGTCTGTCCCAGAATCAGTCATGTTTTCCACTGTGATGTCTAATCTCTCTGTCTGTCCCAGACGCAGTCATGTTTTCCACTGTGATGTCTAATCTCTCTGTCTGTCCCAGACGCAGTCATGTTTTCCACTGTGATGTCTGATCTCTCTGTCTGTCCCAGAATCAGTCATGTTTTCCACTGTGATGTCTGATCTCTCTGTCTGTCCCAGAAACAGTCATGTTTTCCACTGTGATGTCTGATCTCTCTGTCTGTCCCAGACGCAGTCATGTTTTCCACTGTGATGTCTGATCTCTCTGTCTGTCCCAGAAACAGTCATGTTTTCCACTGTGATGTCTGATCTCTCTGTCTGTCCCAGAAACAGTCATGTTTTCCACTGTGATGTCTGATCTCTCTGTCTGTCCCAGAAACAGTCATGTTTTCCACTGTGATGTCTGATCTCTCTGTCTGTCCCAGAAACAGTCATGTTTTCCACTGTGATGTCTGATCTCTCTGTCTGTCCCAGAAACAGTCATGTTTTCCAGTCCCCTCCCAGATTGGTTGATTTCAGGAGGCCAATATAATAGAGTCAAATGAATTCACCTCTACCCTATCAGAGTACAGTACCCCCTCCCCCTGTTTCCTGTAGCTCTCGTCCTGTTGCCGAAGGTCGGAGGTCCACTCCTTGCCACGCCCAGATGGTGTATGTTTCATTTCTGTATCATATAAACATGGCAGTATGATATCACTGTTGGTGCTCTCTGAGCAGAGAGATTCTCCCTCAACACAGAGCAAAGACATGTCTGACAGAAGAGGGATCCTCCTACAGAGCCACAGGTATCACACACACACACACACACACACACACACACACACATAGACACACACACACATAGACACACACACACACACATGTTTCATTTCTGTATCACATGGCACGCATGATATCACAGTTGGTGCTCACAGAGATTCTCCTCAACACAGACAAAGACATGTCTGACACACACACACACCACACACACACACACACACACACACACACACACACACACACACACACACACACACACACACACACACACACACACACACACACACACACACACACACACACACACAACAAAAAGTCTCTATACATGCCCCATGTGTATATGGATGACTGACAGCAATAACGTGAGCTCTATAGTGTGTGTGTGTGTGTGTGTGTGTGTGTGTGTGTGTGTGTGTGTGTGTGTGTGTGTGTGTGTGTGTGTGTGTGTGTGTGTGTGTGTGTGTGTGTGTGTGTGTGTGTGTGTGTGTGTGTGTGTGTGTGTGTTGCAGGGTAATGAGACATTGGCGTTGATTCCGATGAGAATTTATAGTGACAAGAGATTTTCCTCGTGACAGAGATTCTGTCCTTCACTCTCACCTCCCTCACCATCCATCTCTGTCTATCACTTTCTGTCTTTTACCCTTCAGTCTCTCACTTGCTCCTTCCTTCCCCGCCCTCCTCTCCCTCTTCCTCCCTCCCCCTCTCTCGCCCTCCCTCCCTTCCTCTCTCCTCCTTCATCTTCCTCTCAACATATTCTAGGCTGCTAGTCCTGAAGCACAGTCTGATCACACAGTGGATTGACTGTTGCAACACACACAAACCCACACCCGCACAAAAACATACTCACTCACACACCAAAAACACTCACAAACTTTTACAGATGCACTATCGAGAGCATCCTGTCGGGCTGTATCACCGCCTGGTACGGCAACTGCTCCGGCCACAACCGTAAGGCTCTCCAGAGGCTAGTGAGGTCTGCACAACGCATCACCGGGGGCAAACTACCTGCCCTCCAGAACACCTACACCACCCGATGTCACAGGAAGGTCATAAAGATCATGAAGGACAACGACCACCCGAGCCACTGCCTGTTCATCCCGCTATCATCCAGAAGGCGAGGTCAGTACAGGTGCATCAAAGCTGGGACCGAGAGACTGAAAAACAGCTTCTATCTCAAGCCCATCAGACTGTTAAACAGCCACCACTAACACTGAGTGGCTGCTGCCAACACACTGACTCAAATCTCTGTCTCCAAGCCATCAGACTGTTAAACAGCCACCACTAACACTGAGTGGCTGCTGCCAACACACTGACTCAAATCTCTGTCTCCAAGCCATCAGACTGTTAAACAGCCACCACTAACACTGAGTGGCTGCTGCCAACACACTGACTCAAATCTCTGTCTCCAAGCCATCAGACTGTTAAACAGCCACCACTAACACTGAGTGGCTGCTGCCAACACACTGACTCAACTCTCTGTCTCCAAGCCATCAGACTGTTAAACAGCCACCACTAACACTGAGCGGCTGCTGCCAACACACTGACTCAAATCTCTAACCACTTAATAATGGGAAAATGGATGTAATAAATGTATCACTAGTCACTTTATATAATGTTTACATAACCTACATTATTCATCTCATATGTATATACTGTTCTATACCATCTACTGCATCTTGCCTCTGCCGTTCAGCCATCACTCATCCATATATTTATATGTACATATTCTCATTCACCCCTTTACACTTGTGTGTATAAAGGTAGTAGTTGTGAAATTGTTAGATTACTTGTTAGATATTACTGCACGGTCGTAACTAGAAGCACAAGCATTTCACTACACACACATTAACATCTGCTAATCATGTCTATGTGACCAATACAATTTGATTTGATTTGATTTGCTTTGATTTGACACAGACACACTCACTCACACACAAACCCACACGCACACACTTTCAAACACTGTAACAAACATATATTTCGAGTGCTTCCACATTCCATAAAGTCAACTCCCTCTTTCTCTCTGTCTCTGAGTGTTTGTTCATTCTCTGTAGCTGTGGTGCGTTGTGTTCTGCTGACCTCTCTCCTCCTGCTCCACTGTCTCTCCCTGTATCCCTGGAGACGTCTCCCCAGCGCTGACCTCTCTCCTCCTGCTCCACTGTCTCTCCCTGTATCCCTGGAGACGTCTCCCCAGCGCTGACCTCTCTCCTCCTGCTCCACTGTCTCTCCCTGTATCCCTGGAGACGTCTCCCCAGCGCTGACCTCTCTCCTCCTGCTCCACTGTCTCTCCCTGTATCCCTGGAGACGTCTCCCCAGCGCTGACCTCTCTCCTCCTGCTCCACTGTCTCTCCCTGTATCCCTGGAGACGTCTCCCCAGCGCTGACCTCTCTCCTCCTGCTCCACTGTCTCTCCCTTCATCCCTGGAGACGTCTCCCCATCGCTGACCTCTCTCCTCCTGCTCCACTGTCTCCCCAGCGCTGACCTCTCTCCTCCTGCTCCACTGTCTCTCCCTGTATCCCTGGAGACGTCTCCCCAGCGCTGACCTCTCTCCTCCTGCTCCACTGTCTCTCCCTTCATCCCTGGAGACGTCTCCCCAGCGCTGACCTCTCTCCTCCT
>NW_026290962.1:155000-162500 GCF_023373465.1 Oncorhynchus keta | reverse complement strand
TATCTTCGCCAGCTGAATCCAGATTGATGACTACACGGCCCAGCGGCGGCAGCGTCTGGTAAACGTTGGCCTGCAGAGAACACTATCCCCCGCTGGTCACTAATGGTACAGCCCTGGAGCTGCTTCTGGACTGGAACCAAGGACCGGACCATCCAACCGTGGCAGCAATAGAGGGGGGGGTGAGTGGCTAGCTGGCATATCATGGGCAGAGGTAGGTTGAGGTGGGTAGAGGTGGGTTAATGGGGCAGTAATGAAAGCTGGTCTCGGTAGTCAGGTGGGGAGAGGCAGTAATGATAGCTGGTCTGGGTAGACAGGTGGGTTGATGGGCAGTAATGATAGCTGGTCTAGGTAGACAGGTGAGTAGTGATAGTGATAGCTGGTCTAGGTAGACAAGTGGGTAGTTATAGCTTGTCCAGGTAGACAGGTGAGTAGTGATAGTGATAGCTGGTCTAGGTAGACAAGTGGGTAGTTATAGCTTGTCCAGGTAGACAGGTGAGTAGTGATAGTGATAGCTGGTCTAGGTAGACAGGTGAGTAGTGATAGTGATAGCTGGTCTAGGTAGACAGGTGGGTAGTGATAGTGATAGACAGGTAAAGTAAATTGAAGACAGCAGGTGTTACATGGTTAAGTAGGTAGACAGGTGTTACATGGTTAGGTAGGTAGACAGGTGTTACATGGTTAGGTAGGTAGACAGGTGTTACATGGTTAGGTAGGTAGACAGGTGTTACATGGTTAGGTAGGTAGACAGGTGTTACATGGTTAAGTAGGTAGACAGGTGTTACATGGTTAGGTAGGTAGACAGGTGTTACATGGTTAGGTAGGTAGACAGGTGTTACATGGTTAGGTAGGTAGACAGGTGTTACATGGTTAGGTAGGTAGACAGGTGTTACATGGTTAGGTAGGTAGACAGGTGTTACATGTTTAGGTAGGTAGACAGGTGTTACATGGTTAGGTCGGTAGACAGGTGTTAGATGGTTAGGTAGGTAGACTGTATGAGGCAGGTAAACAGGAGGAGATGGGCTGTGAAAGAGAAAGAGAGGAGAAGAGAGGGGGAGGGAGGAGAGAGGTTGGAGTTTAAAGTCTGTCAACACTGAGACTACAGCCTGATCTTGTCTGTCAACACTGAGACTACATCCTGATCTTGTCTGTCAACACTGAGACTACATCCTGATCTTGTCTGTCAACACTGAGACTACATCCTGATCTTGTCTATCAACACTGAGACTACATCCTGATCTTGTCTGTCAACACTGAGACTACATCCTGATCTTGTCTGTCAACACTGAGACTACATCCTGATCTTGTCTATCAACACTGAGACTACATCCTGATCTTGTCTGTCAACACTGAGACTACATCCTGATCTTGTCTGTCAACACTGAGACTACAGCCTGATCTTGTTGGTCAACACTGAAACTACATCCTGATCCTGTCTGTCAACACTGAGACTACATCCTGATCTTGTCTGTCAACACTGAGACTACAGCCTGATCTTGTTGGTCAACACTGAGACTACAGCCTGATCCTGTCTGTCAACACTGAGACTACATCCTGATCTTGTCTGTCAACACTGAGACTACAGCCTGAGCCTGTCTGTCAACACTGAGACTACATCCTGATCTTGTCTGTCAACACTGAGACTACATCCTGATCTTGTCTGTCAACACTGAGACTACATCCTGATCTTGTCTGTCAACACTGAGACTACAGCCTGATCTTGTCTGTCAACACTGAGACTACATCCTGATCTTGTCTGTCAACACTGAGACTACAGCCTGATCTTGTCTGTCAACACTGAGACTACATCCTGATCTTGTCTGTCAACACTGAGACTACATCCTGATCTTGTCTGTCAACACTGAGACTACAGCCTGATCTTGTCTGTCAACACTGAGACTACAGCCTGATTTTGTTGGTCAACACTGAAACTACAGCCTGATCTTGTCTGTCAACACTGAGACTACATCCTGATCTTGTCTGTCAACACTGAGACTACAGCCTGATTTTGTTGGTCAACACTGAAACTACAGCCTGATCTTGTCTGTCAACACTGAAACTACAGCCTGATCTTGTCTGTCAACACTGAGACTACATCCTGATCTTGTCTGTCAACACTGAGACTACAGCCTGATTTTGTTGGTCAACACTGAGACTACAGCCTGATTTTGTTGGTCAACACTGAGACTACAGCCTGATTTTGTTGGTCAACACTGAGACTACAGCCTGATTTTGTTGGTCAACACTGAGACTACAGCCTGATTTTGTTGGTCAACACTGAGACTACATCCTGATTTTGTTGGTCAACACTGAGACTACAGCCTGATTTTGTTGGTCAACACTGAAACTACAGCCTGATTTTGTTGGTCAACACTGAGACTACAGCCTGATGCAGTTGGTCAACACTGAGACTACAGCCTGATGCAGTTGGTCAACACTGAGACTACAGCCTGATGCAGTTGGTCAACACTGAGACTACAGCCTGATGCAGTTGGTCAACACTGAGACTACAGCCTGATTTTGTTGGTCAACACTGAGACTGCCTGATTTTGAGACTTGTCAACACTGAGACTACATCCTGATTTTGTTGGTCAACACTGAAACTACAGCCTGATTTTGTTGGTCAACACTGAAACTACAGCCTGATTTTGTTGGTCAACACTGAGACTACAGCCTGATGCAGTTGGTCAACACTGAGACTACAGCCTGATGCAGTTGGTCAACACTGAGACTACAGCCTGATGCAGTTGTGCTGCTCTACATAACATTGAACACTGACTGCCCAGGAACACTACTGAAGGAAGGCAGACAAGGACTAGAATAAAATACTGTGGTAAAATACTGTAATGACATAGTGTAGTATAATAGTGTAGTATAATAGTGTATTATAATAGTGTAGTATAATAGTGTAATATAATAGTGTAGTATAATAGTGTAGTATAATAGTTTAGTATAGCAGTGTGGTATAATACTGTAGTATAATAGTGTAATACAATAGTGTAGTATAATAGTATAGTATAATAGTGTATTATAATAGTTTGGTATAATAGTGTTTTATAATAGTGTAGTATACTGGTGTAGTATAATACTGTAGTATAATAGTGTAATACAATAGTGTAGTATAATAGTGTAATATAATAGTGTAGTATAATAGTGTAATATAATAGTGTAATATAATAGTGTAGTATAATAGTGTAATATAATAGTGTATTATAATAGTGCAATATAATAGTGTAATATAATAGTGTAGTATAATAGTGTAATATAATAGTGTAATATAATAGTGTAGTATAATAGTGTAGTATAATAGTGTAATATAATAGTGTAATATAATAGTGTAGTATAATAGTGTATTATAATAGTGTAATATAATAGTGTAGTATAATAGTGTAATACAATAGTGTATTATAATAGTGTAGTATAATAGTGTATTATAATAGTGTAATATAACAGTGTAAATACTATAAAAAGTGTAATATAATAGTGTAGTATAATAGTGTAGTATAACAGTGTAATATAATAGTGTAGTATAATAGTGTAGTATAATAGTGTAATATAATAGTGTAATATAATAGTGTAGTATAATAGTGTAATATAATACTGTAGTATAATAGTGTAATATAATAGTGTAATATAATAGTGTAATATAATAGTGTCATATAATACTGTAGTATAATAGTGTAATATAATAGTGTAGTATAATAGTGTAGTATAATAGTGTAATACAATAGTGTAGTATAATAGTGTAATGTAATAGTGTAATATAATAGTGTAGTATAATAGTGTAGTATAATAGTGTAGTATAATAGTGTAATATAATAGTGTAATATAATAGTGTAATACAATAGTGTAATACAATAGTGTAGTATAATAGTGTAGTATAATAGCTTGGTATACCAGTGTAGTATAATAGTATAATAGTGTAATATAATAGTGTAATACAGTAGTGTAGTATAATAGTGTAGTATAATAGTTTAGTATACCAGTGTGGTATAATAGTGTAGTATAATAGTGTAGTATAATAGTGTAGTATAATAGTGTAATACAATAGTGTAATACAATAGTGTAGTATAATAGTGTAGTATACTAGTGTATTTATAATAGTGTAGTATAATAGTGTAATTATAATAGTGTAGTATAATAGTGTAATACAATAGTGTAGTATAATAGTATAGTATAATAGTGTATTATAATAGTGTAGTATACTGGTGTAGTATAATACTGTAGTATAATAGTGTAATACAATAGTGTAGTATAACAGTGTAAATACTATAAAAAGTGTAATATAATAGTGTAGTATAATAGTGTAGTATAACAGTGTAATATAATAGTGTAGTATAATAGTGTAATATAATAGTGTAATATAATAGTGTAGTATAATAGTGTAATATAATAGTGTAGTATAATAGTGTAATATAATAGTGTAATATAATAGTGTAATATAATAGTGTAATATAATAGTGTAGTATAATAGTGTAATATAATAGTGTAATATAATAGTGTAGTATAATAGTGTAATATCATAGTGTCGTATAATAGTGTAATATAATAGTGTAGTATAATAGTGTAATATAATAGTGTAGTATAATAGTGTAATATAACAGTGTAAATACTATAAAAAGTGTAGTATGAAAAGACAGTCTTTAAAAAGGCATGTTAAAAAGGCATGTTACATCTAACATCTCTATCAGCATCTGTCAGTCAGATAAACTAAATAAAACGAAGAGGAATACATGTAAACCCACCCAATCTCTCTCTCTCTCTCTCTCTCTCTCTCTCTCTCTCTCTCTCTCTCTCTCTCTCTCTCTCTCTCTCTCTCTCTCTCTCTCTCTCTCTCTCTCTCTCTCTCTCTCTCTCTCTCTCTCTCTTCTGCCCTGTCCTATCCTTACAGTCCTCAGTCTCAGGGCTAGTTAGCAGTACAGAGAGGAGGTGTAGAGAGAGAGAGCGAGAGAGTGAGAGAGGAGCCTGGTAGAGGCTTTAGTTTGGATCCAGCCTGGTGGTGTCTGCAGCCTGCAGCCCGCTAGCTGTCACTATAATTGCTGCGAGCGTGGCCAGGCTCCCTGGGGGGAGGCAGTGTGAAATCCTGATATGATATGTACCATTAACTAAATGCCCAAATCCCCATGCAGCAGCAGGATAGCTCCCTGCTACAGACAGACACAGGGAGGAGAGAGAGAGAGAGAGAGAGAGAGAGAGAGAGAGAGAGAGAGAGAGAGAGAGAGAGAGAGAGAGAGACATTTGAAAGGTCTCTATTCCTCTGAAACTGTTGTGTAACATTTACTGGACATATTTTATTGTTTATTTCACTTTTGTATATTATGTAGTTCACTTGCTTTGGCAATGTTAACATATGTTTCCCCTGTCAATAAAGCCCCTTGAATTGAATAGAGAGAGAGAGGAACAGAGAGAGACAGAGAGAAAGAGGGTGAGAGGGAAGGGTGAGAAGACTGCAGACAGAGATGAAGGGGGTGAGAGGGAAGGGTGAGAAGACTGCAGACAGAGATGAAGGGGGTGAGAGGGAAGGGTGAGAAGACTGCAGACAGAGATGAAGGGGGTGAGAGGGAAGGGTGAGAAGACTGCAGACAGAGATGAAGAAGGTGAGAGGGAAGGGTGAGAAGACTGCAGACAGAGATGAAGGGGGTGAGAGGGAAGGGTGAGAAGACTGCAGACAGAGATGAAGGGGGTGAGAAGGAAGGGTGAGAAGACTGCAGACAGAGATGAAGGGGGTGAGAGGGAAGGGTGAGAAGACTGCATGCAGACAGAGATGAAGGGGGTGAGAGGGAAGGGTGAGAAGACTGCAGACAGACATGAAGGGGGTGAGAAGGAAGGGTGAGAAGACTGCAGACAGAGATGAAGGGGGTGAGAGGGAAGGGTGAGAAGACTGCAGACAGAGATGAAGGGGGTGAGAGGGAAGGGTGAGAAGACTGCAGACAGAGATGAAGGGGTGAGAGGGAAGGGTGAGAAGACTGCAGACAGAGATGAAGGGGGTGAGAGGGAAGGGTGAGAAGACTGCAGACAGAGATGAAGGGGGTGAGAGGGAAGGGTGAGAAGACTGCAGACAGAGATGAAGGGGGTGAGAGGGAAGGGTGAGAAGACTGCAGACAGAGATGAAGGGGGTGAGAGGGAAGGGTGAGAAGACTGCAGACAGAATTGAAGGGGGTGAGAGGGAAGGGTGAGAAGACTGCAGACAGAGATGAAGGGGTTGAGAGGGAAGGGTAAGAAGACTGCAGACAGAGATGAAGGGGTTGAGAGGGAAGGGTGAGAAGACTGCAGACAGAGATGAAGGGGTTGAGAGGGAAGGGTAAGAAGACTGCAGACAGAGATGAAGGGAGCGTGAGGAGCAAGAAAGAGAGATAGCTCAGGGTCATTGCCACGGAACCAATACTATAAAATATATAAAATCAATCAGCTGAGGTCTGAGATAGAGGGAGGCTCATATCAAGAGTGAACTGTTCTCTATTGCCTATCTCCCTCTCCCCCTCAATTTATCCACCCCCCCCACTCCCCTCTCTCTCCCTTTCTCCACCCCCTCTCTCCCCCTCCCTCTCCCTTTCTCCACCCCCTCTCTCCCCCTCCCTCTCCCTTTCTCCACCCCCTCTCTCCCCCTCCCTCTCTCCAACCCCTCCCTCTCTCCTATTCTCCCCCCCCCTCTTTTTCTCCAGTCCCAGCTGCTCTCCAGTCCAGTCCAATCCCAGGGAGAGAGCCCCCTCTGTCTGTGACAGGTGTAGGTGCAGGCTGAGGGACACATGGACCTCAGCCGATGGCCACTGGTAATGACTGACACTGTGTCATGGAGCTGAGTCATCCAAGCCTGTCCTTTTCAACTCAGAGAACATTCAACCAAAGCATAACGGGAGAACAGTGCAGATCTAGGATCTTCATTTGATCACTAATCACGGCAGTCAATGCAGACTGGTAGTGTATTCAAGGTTTAAAAGACTTCTAAAGTTTGTCATTTCCACGTTAAATGTAAACTTGTAATTATAATTCACATAATAATTTGCATTTCCTGTTAATGCAGGATTCTTTTTTTAAAGCAAACTGTCTCAAATGAAGATCCTCCATCAGTATCTGTCCAGTTACCGTTTGTACACATATAACAGTATAAAACATGTGTTTTTACAGAGGACTGTAAACCATTAGCAGTAGATCGCCCTGCAGCTACAGAGAGTGGTGTTTTCTGCTGCGCTGTTGGTGTAGACTAATGAATGCTATACTGCTGCCTGATCTTTTCTGCCTGCTCCCTGCTGCTTTCTGCCTGCTTCCTGTTGCCTGTTGCCTGCTGCCTGTTGCCTGCTGCCTGCTGCTTGCTGCCTGTTGCCTGTTGCCTGTTGCCTGCTCCCTGCTCCTTTCTGCCTGCTGCTTGCTGCCTGCTCCTTTCTGCCTGTTGCCTGCTGCCTGTTGCCTGTTGCCTGCTGCCTGCTGCCTGTTGCCTGCTGCCTGCTGCCTGCCTGCCTGCTGCCTGCTGCCTGCTCCTTTCTGCCTGTTGCCTGCTGCCTGTTG